>NC_086444.1:852618645-852918645 GCF_028390025.1 Pseudophryne corroboree | reverse complement strand
GCAAGTGGTGGGGGGTGGGAGGGGTAACACAAACACAGGCTGCTGAGAGATATAAGGGAGAGAGACATAGGGCCTAATTCAGATCTGATTGCTAGGCAGCTATTTTTGCTGTCCTGCGATAAGATAGTCGCCGCCTACAGGGGGAGGGTATTTTCGCTGTGCAAGTGTGCGAACGCATGTGCAGCAGAGCTGCACAAATTAATTTTGTGCATTCTCTGTGCAGCCCAGGACTTACTCAGCCACTGCGATTACATCAGGCTGTTCGGGACCAGATTTGACATCAGACACCCTTCATTCAAACGCTTGGTCCCGCCTGGGTTTTCCGGACACTCCCTGAAAACCGTCAGTTGCCACCCACAAACGGCATCTTCCTGTCAATCTCTTTGCGAACGCCCGTGTAAATGGATCCTTCGCACAATCCCATTGTAGGGCGCAGATCCCAGTTGCAGCCATCTGTCATGCCTGCGCAGTGTGGCTCAGGCGCATGCGTAGTACAGATCTGATCAACCAGATCTGAATGACCCCCATAGGCTGCTGCAGTGATATGGGAACTGGGGGCACAGACCGCTGTAGAAACATCAAGAGGGGGCACAGGCTGCTGCAGAGACCCTGGGAAAGGGGGGGCGCATCACTTTACTGCCTTGCCCCGGGTGACAAAAAATCTAATCTCAGCCCTGTAGAAACGTACCAATATCACTACAATGTATATACATTACGTGGCAACATAATGAATAAAGGCTATTGCATGATCATATGAATGCAGAAGTCTTCATACACCTATCCAATGTGCACCAGTTGTCTCAAAATATGATTCCTGTGCCATGCACTTTTTCCTAAATTTTGGCCTTTTTTCCTCATTCCACGTCTTAGTTTGCCTATGGGGCCTGATTCTGATTTGTACTTTATTGTACAGTGGCAGGGTAGTGGCTGTGTAATACCATGCAACAAAAATTCAAATGCAGCAGGAGGTATCTGTAGGAAATAGACGCCACCTGCTTGCATCTGCAATCTGAGTGCTGCATTGGAAGACTCAGCATTAGATCACCGCCATGATGGTCAAAGCATTGGTCAGTCTACGTTGGAACTGGTCAGTTGGGTCCGGGAAGTCTGCGTCCAACGAAGCAGACTCTGGGCCCGGCATGCCTACAAAATGGGGTTGCTGCCCCCCAAACGCTGCAGCATGTCAGTCGTGTTGTGGCTAAGGGGGGACTGCAAGCGGTATCACAGGACTCCCAAAAATCTAATTTCTACGTAAACCAGTGGGTTGGTGTACAAATCCGAATCAAGCGCATAGTGTACTAGGTACAAAGGATATTTTCATGTCACAAAGGAATTAGTACAATGTGGTAGATTTAGCATATTGATGCTTAGTGCCGTAACAAAGCTCCATAGCACCCTGTACTGGCCCGCCACCCAATTTGCATGATGTCATGACGTTGCGCAGAGAGGGCTGGGTTGCTGGCACTGGGGAAGCGCAGCACAGCTTGGAGTGTTCAGATGATGCTTCAAGTGACTGCACAGACTACAGGGTGCCTGTCTGGAGCAAGCAAAGGACACTCCAGGGGACAATGCCGCAGAGACAGTGGATGTAGGTTGCCATTCCAGGCTCTCTGCTAGACACAAGAATGTGCTGTGGGGCAGCGATGGTGCCACCCACAGAACTCTGTGCAGTGGCACTGCTTGAACAACACTAATTATGGACAATAAATGGCATGGGTCACTTAAAATAGACCAGTACCTGACTTTTGTCTGTTTACCTTAGATTGCGTGCTTTTTACTCAATTTTGCAAATTTTTCCTCCACTTTTTCCTGAATTCTGCGTCTTAGGAATTCATTCAGTAAGAGTTGCAAAATTGCAACTTAGGCAGACGACCATGTTCCGGGTGCGCGGACCTTCACAGTGTGATCGCACACCGGAAGGATGCAGTCACACTATGTTTGAATGTGGCTACCACCGGGGGCATCAATGCGGCATTTTGGGGAAGTGGTCCGGACATCGCAGGCGTGTTCGGACTGTTTTCGGGACGGTTGCGTGACGTCACGCACAGCTGCTGTGAAGCAAAAGATTGCAGCGGAGCGTATGCAGGGGGTTTCCTTAGTTTGCCTGTTCCCATGTGCTCAATGGGCAGTTTCCCAAGGGCTGTAGGAATATAAGGGCTCCCGTTTTTCCAGGGGAACCAGATTTTAAAAAATCAGCCCTGGGGAACTAGAAATATCCAACTTCAAAGCAGTGGTTCCCATCCGAGCCAGATATCTCGGGTTCTGTCTGACTTAATCGTTTTTCTGAGGTTATAGTCCAAAAGCTGGCCCTCTCCCCTTTTGGAGAACACTGGCAGCTTGTCTCTACTATGCCCAGAACCAGAGATATCATCCTTCCAGCAGCTAGTCCCTGCTCCAGCTCCACACGCCTTATATGCAGTTTAATATATTCGTCGGTGGATAGCTCTAGCTTCTGAGCTCTAATACCCAAGCCCCCAGTACCTCATGAAAGATGGGACTCTCTGCTTTTTTGTATCCCATTGAAAGCTAAGAAATCTGTTTAAAGCAACTGGATATTTCTGCAGTCAAGCAAGCTGCCCTCCCACCGGAAAATTATGAATATTAAGCCCACTCCACTATCCACCCTTCCCCTACGTATTAAACACTCCCTACCACCCTGGAAGTCATGTGCCGGGACCCCTTCATTCAGCCCAATGCCTCCTTCTACAGTTTAGTGTTCTCCCTGCCGCCCCATCTCCCACCATCTGTGCAGTAAAGAGGTAATTAGCAGAAATTACTGGTCCAGGTCTAACACACTGAGCGGAAGATAGAACACACCCTACCGCACGCAGGACATCAAAGCTGCCTCTGATGGCACCCCTCCACCCCTACTGCTGGAGGATGGGTAAGGGCCCCAGTGCATTGCTTTGCCCAGGGGCCTACACTGCTGTTAAGGCAGCCCTGGTGCTGGACAGCACCCAGCATGCGATAGGACACAGTAGCAGATTCTGAACCCGAATCAGGTCCTTAGTTCGTTTATAGTGTAACAGATAAATAGTTTAGTGTTTAGGCGCAGCTAAAATGCAAAGACCGTGTCAAGCTAAATGGGGGTTTTGCTGTGAATTGAAGAAAGGTGTATGTCAGAGGTTCGGCGGTCCTCAAGGCACCCCAAAGGTCCAGGTTCTAGATATATCCATGACTCAGCGCAGATGGTTAAATCAAATTGACTGAGGTGCTAATTAAGTCACCTGTGGCCAAGCATGGATAAACTTAAGGCCTGGATTGTTGGGGTGCCTTGAGGACCATGTTTGAGAACATTTTAAGGTGAAACGGTGAAGTGGAAATATACTGTGCAGATAGGAATGATGAATAACTAGTCCTTATTTGTTGACAGAAATATATCAAACACACAGAATAAACTGAAGAAATCACGTACAGAGATTTTTTTAAACGTCTATTCATATGCACATGCAGAAAAAAAAGAAGTTTTTAAGTAAAGTATGAGCATGCTTTCTCCTAAAGCTGAATGCCCTTTAATAATATTTCCAGCAAAAACATTAAAACATTGCTCAGTTCTCCGACATCTTCAATGTTTAATGTGATTTGAGTTGTCTTGTCCATAATTTGTATTCAGATGCACAATATGAAAATGCATGACCAAGCACAATTCAAAGCTTTAGACAGCAAGAGTGACTGGAACACCAACTGCCGAGTATGCTGAACGCTACTGTGTAGACCCAGTTTTCATTCTGATTTTAACAGTCTTAGTCTAACTCGATAACATACAATGTTTCTGGAAGGCTGGTCACCCTTTAAAACTTGCATACAGCCAGGCATCTGGATAAATGAAGCATAGATTAAGCAAGTCTGACTGCATTTGGCATGCTTCAAAAATAGCCATACAAGATAATTATCAGTTATACAATAGTAGAATTTATGAAGACTGATTGCACTTGGCAGCCACTGCAATGAATTCTGCACGGCACAATGACCCATACTTTTCAAAGAACATTATTATTAATTGAGTATAGTGTATATAGGCAGTGTTTTATCTATATATATATATATATACACACACATATATATATATATATATATACATACATACACACACACACAAGTATCACTTTTTGTCGTTTTTGTTGTACACATTGTATGTATAATATGTGTATTGTATAATATGTGGGGTGACATTAATCATATATCTGATTACAGAGTACAACTAAATTATAACTTTATTTCTTGTTTGCTTGCAAGGGGCTCTTCCAATTAAATCTAGTAATGTATAAAACCCTATATTACATTCTGATCTTTTTATCTGCATTTGTTTGCCTATTAGGTGAATGAAGATGAAAAATGAAAAGCAGATTGTGCCCATAGAGATAAGGTTTAATCATCATAAGTACTCAACCAGTAATTAATTAATCAAGCATAATGTGCATCAGAGTTGGAAGTAAACTGGGTGTACATTGCTCAAAAGAAGCATAGATGAAAAAAATATACATATCCGTCCATACACAGAGCTGTACTCATCTCAAGATTTGCGTCTGTAGAATATGCATATGATTTCCTACTAGTCATCATCATTAAGTACTTTTCCTAACTAGATGCAGAAGACATGCCTGCAAAAATAAGAATTTACTTACCGATAATTCTATTTCTCGGAGTCCGTAGTGGATGCTGGGGTTCCTGAAAGGACCATGGGGAATAGCGGCTCCGCAGGAGACAGGGCACAAAAAGTAAAGCTTTAGGATCAGGTGGTGTGCACTGGCTCCTCCCCCTATGACCCTCCTCCAAGCCTCAGTTAGGTACTGTGCCCGGACGAGCGTACACAATAAGGAAGGATTTATGAATCCCGGGTAAGACTCATACCAGCCACACCAATCACACTGTACAACCTGTGATCTGAACCCAGTTAACAGTATGATAACAGCGGAGCCTCTGAAAAGATGGCTCACAACAATAATAACCCGATTTTTGTAACTATGTACAAGTAATGCAGATAATCCGCACTTGGGATGGGCGCCCAGCATCCACTACGGACTCCGAGAAATAGAATTATCGGTAAGTAAATTCTTATTTTCTCTATCGTCCTAGTGGATGCTGGGGTTCCTGAAAGGACCATGGGGATTATACCAAAGCTCCCAAACGGGCGGGAGAGTGCGGATGACTCTGTAGCACCGAATGAGAGAACTCCAGGTCCTCCTTAGCCAGGGTATCAAATTTGTAGGATTTTACAAACGTGTTTGCCCCTGACTAAATAGCCGCTCGGCAAAGTTTTAAAGCCGAGACCCCTCGGGCAGCCGCCCAAGATGAGCCCACCTTCCTTGTGGAATGGGCATTTACATATTTTGGCTGTGGCAGGCCTGCCACAGAATGTGAAAGCTGAATTGTATTACACATCCAACTAGCAAAAGTCTGCTTAAAAGCAAGAGCACCCAGTTTGTTGGGTGCATACAGGATAACAGCAAGTCAGTTTTCCTGACTCCAGCCGTCCTGGAACCTATATTTTCAGGGCCCTGACCACATCTAGCAACTTGGAGTCCTCCAAGTCCCTAGTAGGCGCAAGACACCACAATAAGCTGGTTCAGGTGAAACACTGACACCACCTTAGGGAGAGAACTGGGGACGAGTCCGCAGCTCTGCCCTGTCCGAATGGACAAACAGATATGGGCTTTTTTGAGAAAAAAACCACCAATTTGACACTCGCCTGGTCCAGGCCAGGTCCAAGAGCATGTTCACTTTTCATGTGAGATGCTTCAAATCCACAGATTTGACTGGTTTTAAACCAATGTGTTTTGAGGAATCCCAGAACTACGTTGAGATCCCACAGTGCCACTGGAGGCACAAAAGGGGGTTGTATATGCAATACTCCCTTGACAAACTTCTGGACTCCAATAACTGAAGCCAATTCTTTCTGGAAGAAAAATCGACAGGGCCGAAATTTGAACCTTAATGGACCCCAATTTGAGGCCCATAGACACTCCTGTTTGCAGGAAATGCAGGAATCGACCGAGTTGAAATTTCTTCGTGGGGCCTTCCTGGCCTCACACCACGCAACATATTTTCACCACATGTGGTGATAATGTTGTGCGGTCACCTCCTTTCTGGCTTTGACCAGGGTAGGAATGACCTCTTCCTGAATGCCTTTTCCCTTAGGATCCGGCGTTCCACCGCCATGCCGTCAAACGCAGCTGCGGTAAGTCTTGGAACAGACATGGTACTTGCTGAAACAAGTCCCTTTTTAGCGGCAGAGGCCATAAGTCCTCTGTGAGCATCTCTTGAAGTTCCGGGTACCAAGTCCTTCTTGGCCAATCCGGAGCCATGAGTATAGTTCTTACTCCTCTACGTCTTATAATTCTCAGTACCTTAGGTATGAAAAGCAGAGGATGGAACACATACACCGACTGGTACACCCACGGTGTTACCAGACCGTCCACAGCTATTGCCTGAGGGTCTCTTAACCTGGCGCAATACCTGTCCCGTTTTTTGTTCAGACGGGACGCCATCATGTCCACCTTTGGTAATTCCCAACGGTTTACAATTATGTGGAAAACTTCCCCATGAAGTTCCCACTCTGCCGGGTGGAGGTCGTGCCTACTGAGGAAGTCTGCTTCCCAGTTTCCATTCCCGGAATGAAACACTGCTGACAGTGCTATCACATGATTTTCCACCCAGCGAAAAGTCCTTGCAGTTTTTGCCACTGCCCTCCTGCTTCTTGTGCCGCCCTGTCTATTTACGTGGGCGACTGCCGTGATGTTTTATCCCACTGGATCAATACCGGCTGACCTTGAAGCAGAGGTCTTGCTAAGCTTAGAGCATTATAAATTTACCCTTAGCTATATATATGTGGAGAAAAATCTCCAGACTTGATCACACTCCCTGGAAATTTTTTCCTTGTGTGACTGCTCCCCAGCCTCTCGGGCTGGCCTCCGTGGTCACCAACATCCAAAACTGAATGCCGAATCTGCGGCCCTCTAGAAGATGAGCACTCTGTAACCACCACAGGAGAGACACCCTTGTCCTTGGATATAGGGTTATCCGCTGATGCATCTGAAGATGCGATCCGGACCATTTGTCCAGCAGATCCCACTGAAAAGTTCTTGCATGAAATCTGCCGACTGGAATTGCTTCGAAGGAAGTCACCATTTTTTTTTTTTACCATGGCCCTTGTGCAATGATGCACTGATTTTAGGAGGTTCCTGACTAGCTCGGATAACTCCCTGGCTTTCTCTTCCGGGAGAAACACCTTTTTCTGGACTGTGTCCAGAATCATCCCTAAGCACAGGAGACTTGTTGTCGGGATCAGCTGCGATTTTGGAATATTTAGAATCCACCCCTGCTGTTGTAACAGTATCCGAGATAGTGCTACTCCGACCTCCAACTGTTCCCTGGACTTTGCCCTTATCAGGAGATCGTCCAAGTAAGGGATAATTAAGACGCCTTTTCTTCGAAGTAGAACCATCATTTCGGCCATTACCTTGGTAAAGACCCGGGGTGCCGTAAGCAATCCAAACGGCAGCGTCTGAAACTGATAGTGACAGTTCTGTACCACGAACCTGAGGTACCCTTAGTGATAAGGGCAAATTTGGGACATGGATCCCGGTTCGTTATCACTGCTCTGAGTGACTCCATCTTGATTTGAACCTTTGTAAGTGTTCAAATTTTTTTAGATTTAGAATAAGTCTCACCTAGCCTTCTGGCTTCAGTACCACAATATAGTGTGGAATAATACCCCTTTTCTTGTTGTAGGAGGGGTAATTTAATTATCACCTGCTGGGAATACAGCTCGTGAATTTTTTTCCATACTGCCTCCTTGTCGGAGGGAGACCTTGGTAAAGCAGACTTCAGGAGCCTGCGCAGGGGAAACGTCTCGACATTCCAAACTGTACCCCTGGGATACTACTTGTAGGATCCAGGGGTCCTGTACGGTCTCAGCGTCATGCTGAGAGCTTGTCAGAAGCGGTGGAACGCTTCTGTTCCTGGGAATGGGCTGCCTGCTGCAGTCTTCTTCCCTTTCCTCTATCCCTGGGCAGATATGACTCTTATAGGGACGAAAGGACTGAAGCTGAAAAGACGGTGTCTTTTTCTGCAGAGATGTGACTTAGGGTAAAAACGGTGGATTTTCCAGCAGTTGCCGTGGCCACCAGGTCCGATGGACCGACCCCAAATAACTCCTTTTCCTTTATACGGCAATACACCTTTGTGCCGTTTGGAATCTGCATCACCTGACCACTGTCGTGTCCATAAACATCTTCTGGCAGATATGGACATCGCACTTACTCTTGATGCCAGAGTGCAAATATCCCTCTGTGCATCTCGCATATATAGAAATACATCCTTTAAATGCTCTATAGTCAATAAAATACTGTCCCTGTCAAGGGTATCAATATTTTTAGTCAGGGAATCCGACCAAGCCACCCCAGCTCTGCACATCCAGGCTGAGGCGATCGCTGGTCGCAGTATAACACCAGTATGTGTGTATATACTTTTTATGATATTTTTCCAGCCTCCTGTCAGCTGGCTCCTTGAGGACGGCCCTATCTATAGACGGTACCGCCACTTGTTCTGATAAGCGTGTGAGCGCCTTATCCACCCTAAGGGGTGTTTCCCAACGCGCCCTAACTTCTGGCGGGAAAGGGTATACCGCCCATATTTTCTATCGGGGGGAACCCACGCATCATCACACACTTCATTTAATTTATCTGATTCAGGAAAAACTACGGTAGTTTTTTCACATCCCACATAATACCCTCTTTTGTGGTACTTGTAGTATCAGAAATATGTAACACCTCCTTCATTGCCCTTAACGTGTGGCCCTAATAAGGAATACGTTTGTTTATTCACCGTCGACACTGGATTCAGTGTCCCTGTCTGTGTCTGTGTCGACCGACTAAAGTAAACGGGCGTTTTAAAACCCCTGACGGTGTTTTTGAGACGTCTGGACCGGTACTAATTGTTTGTCGGCCGTCTCATGTCGTCAACCGACCTTGGCGCGTGTTGACATTATCACGTAATTCCCTAAATAAGCCATCCATTCCGGTGTCGACTCCCTAGAGAGTGACATCACCATTACAGGCAATTGCTCCGCCTCCTCACCAACATCGTCCTCATACATGTCGACACACACGTACCGACACACAGCACACACACAGGGAATGCTCTGATAGAGGACAGGACCTACTAGCCCTTTGGAGAGACAGAGGGAGAGTTTGCCAGCACACACCAAAAACGCTATAATTATATAGGGACAACCTTATATAAGTGTTTTCCCTTATAGCATCTTTTTTATATATTTCTAACGCCAATTAGTGCCCCCCCTCTCTGTTTTAACCCTGTTTCTGTAGTGCAGTGCAGGGGAGAGCCTGGGAGCCTTCCCTCCAGCCTTTCTGTGAGGGAAAATGGCGCTGTGTGCTGAGGAGATAGGCCCCGCCCCTTTTTCGGCGGCCTCGTCTCCCGCTCTTAACGGATTCTGGCAGGGGTTAAATATCTCCATATAGCCCCCGGAGGCTATATGTGAGGTATTTTTAGCCAAAAAAGGTTTTCATTTGCCTCCCAGGGCGCCCCCCTCCCAGCGCCCTGCACCCTCAGTGACTGCCGTGTGAAGTGTGCTGAGAGGAAAATGGCGCACAGCTGCAGTGCTGTGCGCTACCTTAAGAAGACTGAGGAGTCTTCTGCCGCCGATTCTGGACCTCTTCTCGTTTCAGCATCTGCAAGGGGGCCGGCGGCGAGGCTCCGGTGACCATCCAGGCTGTACCTGTGATCGTCCCTCTGGAGCTAATGTCCAGTAGCCAAGAAGCCAATCCATCCTGCACGCAGGTGAGTTCACTTCTTCTCCCCTAAGTCCCTCGTTGCAGTGATCCTGTTGCCAGCAGGACTCACTGTAAAATAAAAAACCTAAGCTAAACTTTTCTAAGCAGCTCTTTAGGAGAGCCACCTAGATTGCACCCTTCTCGGCCGGGCACAAAAATCTAACTGAGGCTTGGAGGAGGGTCATAGGGGGAGGAGCCAGTGCACACCACCTGATCCTAAAGCTTTACTTTTTGTGCCCTGTCTCCTGCGGAGCCGCTATTCCCCATGGTCCTTTCAGGAACCCCAGCATCCACTAGGACGATAGAGAAAGGGCATATTCTTGCTTATGTCCAAATCTGCATAAGCTACTTTGTGTCAACATGCCCTTCATGAACTCTGCCTGCAAGAGAGATCCCCAAAACCCAATTTAACCTCTTGTTGTTAACGTATACCCCTTTTCCACCTAAATACCGTGTCCGATCCGTCATGTTTAACACGGCTACAACCCGTGTCGGCCACCCCGTTTCCACTACACTTCGACACAGGTTATTCCGGTGTCTGATCTGTTTCCACCTAACCCGGGTAAGCTCTGTAAAAGCCTATTGCTGTCATTACAAATGGACTTTTTACTGTCTCATCAAGATGATGTCATCAAAAGGACCAAAAGGGAGGGGTGGGGCCTGCTCACAGCATTGCAGCAATGGACGCCGGTGCAGTGCCGATGCCTGCATGTGCCCAGCGTAGTGTTGTAGCTGCTGCAATAGATGTGCATCCGCGTTTGTTTGCTGCTGCGGTGCCTGCATGTGCCCAGCGTGTCTCCCAGGGATGACATCATCTTCCAGTGCCCCAGAAGCACCAATCAGCGTCTCAGAGCGTTACTCGGGTCTGAAAACACGTGTAATGACCGTTTCCACTGCACCGTTATCCGTGTCATTACGTGTTCTACCCAGGTAAATAGCCGGGTAGGATACCCGGGTCACTCAACCCGTGTTGACCCGTTTCCACCTACTAAAAACCTGTGTCGATGCGCGCCCCCATGCAAAAACACGGGTAAAAACAGCTAGTGGAAAAGGGGTATTAGATACAATAACTCTGAGTACAGGAGGAGAGGACTTGAGGAGAGGAATTGGGTTACCACCACACTGTTCCATGTCACTGACTGAGGTGAGGGGAAGTTTGGAGGCTTATCAGAAGAACCTTCCTGGTTGTCAGGTATGTGCATTCAGTGACATGGAACATGCACAGTATGGTAGTTTACTCTTCCTTTTCCTCAAGTCCTCTCCTCCTACACTTGGGGTCTCATTGTGTCAATCGCGTAAAAATCTCTGTCTCTTCGGACTAAAGAAACTGAGGAGTTGCTGCCGAATGACTTCTTCCTGGTAAGGAGAAAAGATGTGTATGTGGGGAAGGGGGTTGGGTAATGAATGCTGAAAGGGAGAGTGAATATGTTAATGGATGCTGGGAGAGTGAAATGATTGATGAATGGGTTAATCAGCACTGGATAGGGGAGGATGTTCTTAGGTGCTGAGCTGGGGTGTTAATGGGTGAATAGGTTGGTGGGGGGGTGGTCTTCTGTTTGGCGCCGGAATCCCGACCACCGGCATACTGACATCTTTTCTCCCTCTTGGGGGTCCACGACCTCCCTGGAGGGAGAATCGCGTGCCACCGTGCTCGCAGCGTGGCGAGTACAGCATGGCGAGAGCAGCGAGCCCACAAGGGGCTCGTTTGCGCTCGCCTAGCTGTCGGTATGCCGGCGGTCTGGATTTCGGCGCCGGTATGCTGGTCGCCGGCATACCTTACTACACCCGTTGATGGGTACCGTGTGGGAAGAGCTTTAAAGGGGTTGATAGAGTGGATAAAAGTGTTAACTGTTGCTGGAAGGGTGAAATGATAATGGAAAAGAGAGGAATAGGTTTTGCAGTTTCCAAAACTCCACAATTAAAGTCCAATTATAAATAATAATTTTGGAGTGTTTGTTTTCTGCCAGCCCTGGTTGGTCTCATTCTCTTATGCCTAACCCTTACTCTGCACCTGCTACGTTCATCTGAGTTTTACCCCTTTCACACGGCCAATGCTGGATCCCACCCAGGAATTGGAAACGGGTCCTTCCCGGGTAGGATCCGGCATTGGCCGCTGCTTCTGGCTTCCCTGACCCAGCAATATGGTGGGCGGGTTGCCGTAGCAGCGGGGGGCGGAGCCGGCGGCAGAGGTGGAGGCGGTGCTGGGAGATGAGATCATCTCCGCACCGCCTCTCCCTGCTGTAGTAAACGGGTCCCAGGACGCATCGACCCGGGAGTCAGT
Source organism: Pseudophryne corroboree (assembly GCF_028390025.1). Classification (NCBI taxonomy): domain Eukaryota; kingdom Metazoa; phylum Chordata; class Amphibia; order Anura; family Myobatrachidae; genus Pseudophryne; species Pseudophryne corroboree. The sequence goes on along the minus strand of NC_086444.1, from coordinate 852,906,573 downwards.
TTACGCAGCCACTGACCCGGTAATCAACCCGGGTATAACACTGCTTTATTCCCGGGTTGAATTGCCGGGTCAGGCAACCCGTGATTTCAGCTATGCCCCTTTCACACCACACACTGACCCATATTGCCGGGTCGATACCGGGTTATTTGTGCGGTGTGAAAGGGGTATATAAGAAAGATAACTAGTAACTAGTAAATTACAGGAACACAGAGAGATGCACACTCATTACAAACACACTATGTTGATTATATAGCAGCATAGGAACGTTGTTCTAACTCCGCATAGGGTCACATAAGGATTTGTTGACTAATGTTTTATTGAGGAAGGAAGAAGCTAGGCAGGAAGTGTTCTCTGACTTGTAATTTGATTAATGAGCTTTATGACATTACAATAATATTTCTTTATTTGTTTCAGGCTGAAAAAGGAAAATATAAAGATGAGTTGAAAGGATCAATTGTTAGATATTTGCTGATACAGCTGAATAAATGAAACAACCACAATAGATACTTTACATCTTCCAGATGTAAACGATATATAACTTAGGTCAACACAACCACAACTAGATATGTTTATTTGAAGCATAACAGCTAACAGAATCAAATTAAACTACTTGTTGCTTATAAACATCCACGCATGTACATGGAATCTTGTGGTGATAAGGTATTTGAGATAAATTACATTTCTCTTTATTTTTCATTCTCTGAGAAACTCTTATCAGTGAAGGATAAAGTGTTGGCGAACTATTACATTTAATTTTAATTTCAATGCATCTTTAAACTTTAGAAGCTGAACAGAAAGTTTGCCAAACAATTTTCAGAGACAACGCAAGGCCAAACATCGAACTAAACTGCATTATATCTTACACTTATATTGGGATACATAATGGTACAACATTAAGGGGCTGGTTCTGGAAGCAAACAAAAACAAGTAACTTCGTACTTCAGCAAAGCCATGTTGCACTGCAGGTGGGGCAGATGTAAAATGTGCAGAGAGAATTAGATGTGAGAGGGGCATGTCCAAACTCAGATCTACTGTAGATTGCTGTGGAAAAAAAAACTGTCCAGTTTGTGGGCTACATGCAAAAGCCACCAGTATTTTCCTTGAATGCAAAAACAATAAATGTATTTGAACACCTTTTCTTTTCTCCCAACTCAGCCCCTAAGGGGGAATCCAGTTATCCATGGGGTTAACCCTGCAGCTAATTGATCGCAATGCCCATTTCAATTAGCTGTGGGAAGGTCTGCAAAAAAAAAACAACTGCATTGACTGCACCCCTCTGCATTTTACACAGAATAAGTTGGTTTCTGTGCATTTCTAGGTGTTTTTGCACATGCAGAAAAGGCTGATTAATTCAATAGCTATTTCACACATGGAGCTGCGGCTACTTGAATCCGACCTTAAATGTTCTACTTAAAAAATGCACAAAAAGTTTTTCATACCTGTATTTCCCATTATATAGTGACAATTATGATTCTAATGATACATATTAAACAAATGGTAGTACCAACTGACAAAAATAGCAAAATTACTTTACCTTGCAAACCTTTCTGTGAGCGTCTCCACAAATTTATAGATCTCTGGCCAGTTATTAGCCACACTCCCAGACCTTAAATAAATAAAGAATATATGCACAATTAGTCACAAATGAAAGTTATGTTTTCATTCTGTTCTATTTAGACATATATGTATACTGTAAAAACATATTATAGATCATACATTTTTAGATAGTATACTTTAAATTAACTGTCAGTGTATTGAAATAAATATATTTGTTTTAGCACAAGTGTGAGAATAAAAAATGACTTATATATGTGCCACTCTGCCCATATCTTATTTTATTCACTACTGTTTTTGCCATATAGAGAAACCATCTAGAAGAGTTGGGGATTTATGCTTTAATTGGCAATTCACAGTGATTGTATAGTAACATAATGAAATGTGGTCCAATATAAGAGGTATATTTACTAAGGTGTGAGTTTTTTAGAAGTGGACATGTTGCCCATTGCAACCAATCACATTCCACTTAACATGTATCTAGTTGCTTCTAGAAGAGAATAGCTAGAATCTGATTGGTTGCTATTGGCAACATCTCCACTTCTAAAAAAATCACACCTTAGTAAATATACTCCTAAGACTCGGAAAGGATATACTAACCAGTACATTTTCAAAACTCTTAATTTTAGCCGATTTTGCCTGCCAGACTTAAAAGGGCAGTAATACTTAATGCAAAACAAGTCTGATTTTGCATTTACTATTATTGCCCTTATAAATAAGGCGGGCAAAATCTGCGAAATTTGTGAGTTTTGAAAATCCATTGCTTAGTAAATATACCCCTTGGTCACTTCTGCAAGGAAATGTTGGTGAGAGTAGACTGATGTTCTTCTACATTTACACATCTTCTGGACTCCGCCTGTGCAGCTATAGGTGTAAAGGTCTTTGCGAGAGAGAAGTACAGCTGACATTAGCTGAAGAAATAAGCAGATTTTTTTCTTTGGATCCATCTAATGATAATCAGTATGAGTTGGCTCTTAACTATTGTGAGACCTATTATTCAGTTGATTTACAATGTTAGTACAAGTAACATCTGAGCAATGACGGAAGGTAAGGGAACAATCTGAAATTTTTATTTTTCTAGAATGTATGTATATTAATGTTAGTATTATTATTAACATCATAATTTTAATTATTGCATCATGAATGTAAAACATGGCTATCTTGTCTGCTCCAATTTGCTTAACAGGCACAACAGAAACACGTTAGGTGACATATCACAAAAAATAGTGTGAACATTTTCCAGTCATATTTGGAAAATAATAGTTTAGGGTGTGATATGCATACTCTCCACCTGTACCTTTTTGGCAGGTACAATTCCTTTTTTTATGGTCTGTACCGATTTTTGGCTCTCCAAACTTCCATTAAAAGTATAGGAAGAGGGGCGTGGCCATGCCACTTTTACCCATAGCCACGCCCCCTTTTCTAATTTGTACCGATTTTTATGTGTAAAATGTTGGAGGGTATGGATATGCGGAAGTGCAGTATGTTCTGTACTATCTCTTGCAGCAATTATTGTGATGTTGGATTGTTTTAAGTTGCAACACTAAAGAATGCTATTAGCATTCTGTGACAGTGTAATGGAACAAAACAAGTACATTCACTCTGGGTCTGTGTGGGCTGCAGAGGTAAGCTACTTCCTAAAAAGTGGTGCGCCACATTGGTGGCTTATATGTTTCTATATGTGGGTTAAAAAGCACGCTTCACATAATGAACATCTCACATGATACACAGAGAGTCACAGGCCAATATTTCTGGCCAGCAGATTCAAGACACTGTGGAGTTTGATGAATGCTGGCCAGAGACACGTACTTAGTCACATCTGTATATAGCTGTTACTATTAAAACCACAACAGCAGAACAGAATGGAAGCAGAATAGTGACTGTGTATCCAGGGAAATGGTTACTGTTAGCAGTTAGAAAATTGATTCAGTTAGAAATATATTCCTGTCTCCAGACAAATGAAAGGCCATAAGACACAGCAATAACAATAAGAGTGAATGACCAGGAAACATACTTAGGTCTAGATTACACCTTTTATGCTTTTCTTCTTATACACTGCTCACACATTAATAATCACATGAAAACATCTTAGAAACAGGTCAAACAACAGTCCGTGGAGCTGTATTCTAAAAGTCAGTAGTACCTATTTTTAATACTGTAATGCTCAGGACTCATGAATCAGAGTTTAGAGCAAAGCAAAGCAAAAAACAGAAATGGAAAAACTTTATATATCTTGGCAAAACCATCTTGCACTGCAGGTGGGGCAGATGTAATTAGATTTGGGATGTGAATTGAACTCTGCATTGCAAGTAAAGATGAAGCTGCCCAGGATTTCTAGGTGTACATGCACACATGTGGAAACACTTCTCCCCTGCATCTAATTGAGTTTACATTGTGGTCAAATTGAGAATAATGTAAGTTTTCATCACTGTAGACACACGTCAGTCACACAGAAAAGAAGCAGAACGCATTTAAGAAATTGCAATGCAGCTCCACACATGTTGCATGACATAAAGAGGCAAGTATATGTATTGTCTTATTTGGTGTCGTGAGTTTCTTTTTCCATGCTTTTAGCAGTAGGGCTGTATGTTAAATGCAGTACACTAACTCCATTGGGTAGATACTAGGACAGCTGATACAGAAAGTATGGCTTTATTCTAAAAATAGGTAACAATAATGGTACCTATAAACAGAATGCAATCTACCACACCACTGTGGTCTCCAGCTACATGTATTATATTTTCCTATTAAAGTATCGGTAGGATGTAATGGGGTGCGATTTTTTTCTTGCGGGACAAACCTGCACCTTCTCACACATTAGAAGGTGCAAATTTGTCCTCAAACTCGCTCAATGTAATAGCCTGCAAGTTTTTAAGTTCGAGGCTATTACACTGAACGAAGAGGACATATATATATATATATATATATATATATATACACACACAGAGGAAAAACCACAGCACTCACCACACCAGAAGCGGGGCACAGCTATGCACTTACCACTCACAGGGTGGGGTGCATGTAACACTGCACTCTCCACCACAGAAGCGGGGTACACAGCTGTACTTACCACTCACAGGGCGGGGTGCATGTAGCCCATGACCACATCGCTCTAATAAATACAAACAGAGAACCCAGCACTCACCAAAGTAAACTCGCTTATCCTCAATAATTCAATAAATAAATGATGGGGGTTTAGTTGGTGGATTGGCCAATGCACGGAAGCCTGCATACCGATTTTCAAGGTACCCCACCTTCATGCAGGTCCTACACTATCACAGAGTCTTAAAACCTGACTACTTCACTGCTGCATCATCTGCCTGCTAGATGTAATGTGTACCTGCCACAGACTTTATGGCTTTTAAAGGCACACTAGTCACCTATTGCACTGGCTCAAAGATGATTGCTAAAGAACAGCTGAGACAGGTTCAGGATAATAAAGTCCACACAGGGGTGCATGAGAAAGCTAGTGGCCACGGTTAATAAGAGCTAACCATAGATTAACCCCTTCATATACACACAGAGGAAAAACCACAGCACTCACCACACCAGAAGCGGGGCACAGCTATGCACTTACCACTCACAGGGTGGGGTGCATGTAACACTGCACTCTCCACCACAGAAGCGGGGTACACAGCTGTACTTACCACTCACAGGGCGGGGTGCATGTAGCCCATGACCACATCGCACTAATAAATACAAACAGAGAACCCAGCACTCACCAAAGTAAACTCACTTATCCTCAATAATTCAATAAATAAATGATGGGGGTTTAGTTGGTGGATTGGCCAATGCACGGAAGCCTGCATACCGATTTTCAAGGTACCCCACCTTCATGCAGGTCCTACACTATCACAGAGTCTTAAAACTTTATGGCTTTTAAAGGCACACTAGTCATGCACCCCTGTGTGGACTTTATTATCCTGAACCTGTCTCAGCTGTTCTTTAGCAATCATCTTTGAGCCAGTGCAATAGGTGACTAGTGTGCCTTTAAAAGCCATAAAGTCTGTGGCAGGTACACATTACATCTAGCAGGCAGATGATGCAGCAGTGAAGTAGTCAGGTTTTAAGACTCTGTGATAGTGTAGGACCTGCATGAAGGTGGGGTACCTTGAAAATCGGTATGCAGGCTTCCGTGCATTGGCCAATCCACCAACTAAACCCCCATCATTTATTTATTGAATTATTGAGGATAAGTGAGTTTACTTTGGTGAGTGCTGGGTTCTCTGTTTATATATATATATATATATATATATATGTTCAATAGGGATAAAGTCTCTGCGCCTTCAGTGCTTTGGTGTGGAAACTTCCATCTGTGTATAACAAATAATATATGCGTACCAGAAATATGATCAAGTTGTGCCTGTGGTAGTGTCTTTAATTGGTCGTCTTCCCTTATCCTCTTACTCCATGTATGAACACCCTCAGTGAGGTGTTAAAACACAATTTTCATAGGCAGAGAGGGAAGATTTGTGTCAGCAAAATGCTCTTAATATTATAAAGTGACTTGTGACTTATTTGTGCCAATATATAAAATATTTTTTATATAAAGTGCTCTGTGCCTATAGTGTTTCAATAAACCACTATATTATATGTGATTTCTAATATACTCAGAATCACACCCGAGTGGCTTAGAATAAATACAGGCCATGTGGTTAGTCCAAAATGGAGGACAGACCATGCGGCTTCCTTTGCCACAAAGAAATCACACATCATACAAGCACCAGAAGTTATTTTAGGCCTGAGTTAAAAATAAAAACTATATCAAGGCTATGCAGCAACTTTTAAATGTACTTTTAAACCTACTTAACAGTAGACCATTTTGTGTAACCCTCATGGATGTGGAAGGGGGAGGAGCAGCGGCCATTTTGGGACGGTCATTTTTCTAAATGGCTGATTTTCAGTCTGCTCAGAATACTCAGCTTTCCTTGGTCACATGAAACACGATTTATGAGTTACCAATGCATTTATTTAACCCATGCCATAGTCAATTACAAATAGTTACAATGGGGCCTAGTGAAAGTTAATAGTGAGATGAATACTTGATGTAAGCATTACACACAGATATAAACAAAGTTGTTGTTTTTTCTTTTACCTCTAGGATTCAGTTAACTCTGCTTGCTATAAAATAGCCATTGAAATGCAAATTAACCTGTGTAACTGCTTTTTCTTAGCAGTGAAAAACCACTTTTACAGGCAGCCAAAAGCACATAGCATTGATATGCAAATTAAAAGCACTGAATGGGTAAATAAGTCTCATAGGAGACCAGTGGATGGTACATATATATAATATTATAATTATGTGTGTGTTTATATCAATGTATGTTCTGCAAGATGGCTATTCAATCTGAATCATATCATTTAAATTATTGATCATTGCTAGATTAATTTAGACCTGTGTGAAACCGGAGATATTTGTTGCTATATAGTTAAAACTAAAATAAATATTTAAGGAAGTAAGCGTAAAGCACAAACACAGTCTGGCCTAGTTGTAAAGGTTTATACAGAAAGAAACTGTGTTGTGTTTAGTGGGCAATAGTAGTTTTATTGCTCACGTTTATAGAGTTGTATGATTTGTGCTATTGCGGACGTACGGTTTTGTACACGTGTCTCAGACAAAGTACGGAACTGCACACGCGGCGTAAGAGACACGCACGGTCGCGTGTTTATGCAAATTGCGTAAGAGTACGGGCGCTAAGTACAAATTACACAATAGTTCGTTTAGTTTAAAGGTGGGACAGTAGCCAAGCTACAATAGCACAAAACTACCCGGTTTCTAAAAAAATTTAGTATAAAAACAAAATTTAGTATAAATAATTTTTATTTAAATTGCCTCTGGGGGTAAAGCTGCCAACTTGAATGAGTCAAAATTTTCTGTACAGAAAAACAAAGTATATTTGAGTGAGAGAATGTAAGAGTGAACGTATTGAACTCCGGAAGTCGGGTCCCGTGGTACACCGAGTAAGTAGAGGCTTGGTGGCGTGAAGTGGCTGACTCACGTTAATATAGATTGAAATACGCAAATTGTGAGGTGATTTGTAGAGGAGCGTGATAGTGCATTGTATTGCGAAGTATTGAAGTAAAAAGGTTTTTTTGGTATTACGCTCTGGACTGAGGGTCCCAGTTTGTACAACGACCAGTGGTCGTACGGCAGATAAGTAACAAGTACCTATATGCTGTGCGATTTGACCGCGCATTTGTGGGTACTATATATAGTGCAGCTGGATACCCCTTTACGAGCTTTTGCGTAAAAACGCGGTACCATTAGTGCTGTATAGAGAATACGCAAGTGTGATTTGTGTATAAGGTTATAGGGAGTTTTCGCTGGTCTCTCTCAGGAAAATCTCCAGTGGTGTATATTTACTGGAATAGGTAAGTCACTCCTAAACACTTCCAGTAAATAGAAACCAATAGGGCCTCACTGGGTACGCGGTGGTCACTATTGGAGTGAGTCGTAGTACTCAGCGGAGAAGGAGTGGGTGAAAGCACTCTGAGAACTTTCACCGTCTATCTGCGGTGTGCATTGGGGATTGCGTTTATTGGCAAAAAGTCCGCGATGGGATCCAATTGCACAAGCAGTGGGCGTTCAGCAGCCAGGGTTCAGGCTGAAGAAGTGGGACCGAAAAGGTCAGATTTGCAACCGAGAGGGTCAGCAAGGTTTATTATGTGTGAAAAGTAGGGTTCACACATGGAGGCTTTTTGCAATGAATGGGTATGTATGACTAACAAATATAGGGAACCATTCCCTAGGGTGGGCAGCTTTGAACCAGAGGTATTACAGAACTTAAGGATAAGGATATGTCTGAGAAACAAAGGATTAGACATACAGATTGTTTAAATTTATGGCAACAGGAGGGGGATACACAAAGAGAATTAGCTCGCGCAGCAGGTTCCAAACCTAGCGGGAAAATAATGGTGACCGCACCATCATCACTACCGTATATTGCGGGGGAGAAGATGGCTACAGTCAATGGTATATCCGTAAAATATAGTAGTATGTAAAAACAATGTATTAACCCTAATTATTTTTTGCAAGATGTATCCTGTTTTTGAAGTCTTTTCAAGGTTATAGGTCACAAGAGGATGATGGACTTGCTGGCAGATCAGTTCCTGTATTTATTTACAGAGAGAGAGAGAGACATAAGATGCATTGGAGGGAATGGTAATTGTATCGCTGGCCTGTAACTGTAATTGTATGTAACTGTATGTTTTAACTGCTTGCTGTATGAGTTGTTACTATAGGTATACTGTACTTTGTAATATATATATTGAATCTATATCTTTTTTTTAATAACAAATATATCCAGCCAAATCGCAGCTCTCCTCCAAGCAGTCATCTTGCTGCAGGAAACTCAGGTGGGGCCTGTCCAACCAGGTAGAGCAGTAACAATACTCCCCAATGAAAGAACTGGTGAGGTCACAGCTACCGGTAAGTGTGAGACAGTTCATTGCACAGAGACAACAACACCTCACAGTAAACAGATTAGGAACGGAATGGTAGGATTACACCCTGTCTTGGAAATAGTAACCCCCAGTCGGATAGTCTTATGACTGACAAAACACAATCAGGAGAACTTAGAGCAAATTAACATGCAACTAGAGTTGTATTTCCCCACAACTGTTAAGTGGAGAAGAATTTTCTCCATAAAACAGAGGGAAAATGAAATTACATATGAATATTTCCATCGGGCCCTGCAAATAATGGATAGATACATTGGGGTATCAGATACAGGGAACGATGCGAATTACAGGGAGGTAGCTGTTTCTGTATTAATGGATGGACTCAATCAGACAGTAAGGGACAGGGTACAAACATTTTTTGCCTGATTGGAGAGGGGCCACAGTAGCTTGTCGTAGAGATTGCGCGATTGAACACCATAAGAATAGTGTTATGCGCAGAGAACAACATGTGGAGAGGTTGAGGACGGTAAGTATACTGGCACATACAGGAGAGAGCCATCAGTCCAAACCCCAGATCCCTAATGGTCAATAATATGTTACACTTGTAGGAAGGAAGGGAATTTTGTCAGAGATTGTAGGAGTAGTAGGACACATAGTCAATATAGATCCCCTAGACAGAAAACACAAGCCACATTATTAAACACATAGACGGGACCAAGGGACATATAGTAAGGAATCATAAGCCATATAGAAAACACAGATTTGGCTAATGGGAAGAACAGAATAAATGCAACTTACTAATGTTACATTTCGCTGTTCTAGATGCATGTCCATCACACGTAGAGAAAATGATCTCAAAGATACCGGGTTCCCTATGAACTTAGAATGGACAGGACACTGGATTGATGGCTAGGATAGTCCCAGTAGAGATATAACACACAAAGATTTTTTTGGGGGGAGCAGACCGAGTAGAGAATCATTCCCCTTAGTGCCCAATCCAGATGTCAAACTTTGTAAAATCTTCTTTGCCTCTACCAACTTATCTGTTACTAAACTCTATGTGATTTGTCTTCAAAGTTTCCTCTTCATCTCTTACGTTCACCGACAGGGTTACAGTTCAGACGCCGCAGGCCTACTCCGTCTTTCAGAGTTCTGCCCAAATCCAGTATATCTCACCAGCATAGGGACACCAGTATCAGTGTGCCTGGTCATGCACAAAGGGTGGAGAATGGGAATATGGGTGAAGGGAGACTGTATATAGACACCGATATGCATGATGGCGTGACAGCCTGATGGTGAATGCAAATCTGAAAAAATTGCTTTTTATTATTTCCTTTCTCTTTTCACTTCTCACAGATGGTTTACTTCACACAACTGATAATACACAACAGTTAAACACATTGAAATGCAAGATTTATGTTCCCTACAGAAAGGTCTCTGACCCGGAGAGAACTCGTGACAAAGAGTAGAGTGTAGAGAACCTCGTATCACTGGAGTGTCTGTTCCGGGAAGGTTGAGAGGCAGGACTGTTGAAGAGCATCAGAGCACAGATCTAGAACGGTTGTAGTATCATTCTTTTTTTCACCTCCCCCTGCATTTTCCTGTCTTTTCCCTTTCTTATTTTCCTCCTTTCCCTAAACGAAATGGATCGATCACAAGAGACTGCGTTTAGGGTTCTATTAGTAATTCTGGTTTTGATCAAGACAGTTTGTTTTGGTGAGGGTCCCAGAGAGGTCGAGCAGGGATCTGGAATGGGTTATGATGACAAGTATGAATTTGTAGGATCTCAGGATCAGCGCATCACTTTAGTAAAGGCTGGCATCAGTAAGCGCTCTGGTAGTCAGGGAGCTCGGAGGCACTGTGAGGGATTATTGTCTGATGAATATTGTATTTGTAGGAATTGTGAGAATATAGTTGAGGATGGGTGCATCCAGAGATGTCAGTCCAACCTTAATATCGACATGGACCGTCATCCGTTGAGTGATTACCACTCACTAGTGGGTAAGGTCTTAAACCAGACAGAATGCTGGGTGTGCTCACAGGTACCTCAAGGTCAGAGCAAGTCAGGATTAGTACCGTACCCTTTAGCAATAGACGAGGTACTCGAATTACGGGGTGGGAGACCGGTGGACAAGAAATTCAATATTTCTAGGCCCCCTAGTTTGAAGCTCCACCAGTATCATGTAGACAGGTCCTTATTGTGTTTTAATATTTCCAATTGACGAAAACCGGGAGATTGGGAGGTGACGTGGAATAACCAGACAATGACCTTTTCACACAGAGCTGATAGGATACCCATAGACTCTGAACTTGTACGCCAAATAGCCAACAGTGGGAGGTATTTTCGGTATAGGTATACTCGTGGAAGCAAGACCATGTGGGTTGGAAAAGTATCGCCAGGGTATTGTGCTCATATCATCCAGCCCGATACTTGTACTGAGCAACTGGGAGAACTAGGGATTGGTTTCTTCACTTGGAAAGTTTGTAATATGGTGATGTCATATTTTGTCCCCTATGTTCTCCCAGATGATGCCTATTTCATATGTGGGAGGAAGGCGTACAAGTGGCTTGCCCCGAGCTCAGAGGGATTGTGTTATATTGGGAGAGTACTGCCAGAGGTCATGACCATAACCCATGATAAAATGAAAGACGTTCACCGCAGTGCTCAGGCTCCTTATACTCATACTCACTATGAACACATCATCAAGAGACACCTCATAGATAGGACAGAGCACGCAGCCTCTGATTTGATCCACGAATCCACCGGGATTCAATTCCTTCTCGCATTAGACATCACCCGTACTGCCAGAGGAATTATAAATTATAGGTATATCCATGCGCTAGCGAACTTGATAGATAATATCACTGAGATGTATGATGACACCTTCAGGTATACGGGAAGGGAGTTACAAGCTTACAAGAAGGAACTGATTCAGCACAGGATGGTCCTTAATTATATCACAGCTGTGACAGGTGGGTACTGTGTTACTCTGGCAACTCAATATGGTGTGAAGTGCTGTACGTATATTACGAACAGTACTGACGACCCCGCAGAGATCATCGATCAAAAGACGGACGATATCTTGCAGTTGAAGTGGGAGTTCAGGAGGAAGCACAACCTTAAGGTGGCCGTCCACTACTCAGACTTGTCTGAACTGCAGATAGCATCAGATTTCTCTTGAACTCTCCCGGGAGTGTCCCGGGAATCGGATCAGACCCTGGCTTTAATTTTCATTACATTCACTTCAGATATATCTGATGCAATATATCATGTGCCAGATCGCATCAGATATATCTGATGCACACATGCTACATGCGATTGATCTGATACTGCTGCTGCCGCTGTTCCCCCTCTTGGTGGGTGGGAGTGGCCAGGGAGATGCCAGTCAAGTGACGCTTCAGGTGAATCTAATCAGATACATCTGAAGTAAAAAAAACAATCCGATGTGCACCTGCTTTTTTCAGATTCAGATAAATAGTTGGGGCAGCCTCAGAGATCTGTAGTTCAGACATATCTGACACGGGAGTGAGCATTGGATCGGAAGAGCCATCCAATGTGACACTTTTCTTCAGATATGACGGTCAGATGCATCGAAATCCGAAGAAAACTGCCCAAATCTGACTAGTGGATGGGGGCCATTACCTTAGTGACTGTGAGTAATGAACTGACTAGCTGGGTCTCATGGTTGAACCCACGAAATTGGTTCTCAGGTTTAGGAGAGTGGGCTCAAAATGTTATTATGAGTGTAGGGAAGTTTCTCCTTTGTATCCTGGGAGTCCTCATAATTATTGGTTCGATATTTAGGTGGGTTCAAATTCTGACGCGGCGCAAGCACGGCACAAAATTGATGAGTCTAAGGAGCAAGGGTACTGTTACAGCAGCAGATATAATTTACGACCCATCCATAGAGACTGTGATATGATAAGGATTGCAAATTAATTTCATGGCCTGTTTCGTTCACCCGTTTTTCTTTTGTCTGCCCCTCTGCCCAGATACATCCATCCGGAAAAGACATCAGCCCTACCCAAAATGTTTATGTGAATGTATTTTATTTATATGTCTTATCTTCATCTCTGCAACCTTCAGTTAATGGCACACATAGTCGACAGGTGATATCCACATATACTAGCACTCACATATGTTTCCCCCTCCATGTATCATCAACTAAATGTGCACCCCATTTGTTGGAACAAGAAGCCGAAAAGAGCTCGGTAGTATTTGTTGGCCCACTTACAGACCCTTAATACGGGATAAGAAGGATTTAATGTATACTTCGCAATACCTCGAAGCTTATCTAGAACATATACGGCACGATGATACATGCCCCTCAGACATGGATTCATACATACATGCTTTTTACTATCCCACTAGGTCATACATTTCCCACCTACAACTCTCCTCGATCATCTGTAGATATGGTATTGATATTTTTCTGTTTAGTGATTAGATAGTGGCAGTTATTGGTGACTGCCAAAGGGCGGACTGTCAAAGTCGAAAAATATTGCAGCACACACATAACGTACAAACTACGCACAGATGGACTCCGTGCGCGTACTTGCTTTGCTGTGCGTGCGCATATTCGCAATTTGCATATGGTCGCTCCCGCGGTCCTGCGTATTAGCGCGTGGTATGAGTATTTACGGTAGAGTTTGTGAGCGCATGGAAGGCTATCAAAACACATTACATATTTAATCCAAATAGTGCACAATGTACACATAGTCTCCCTGCACCACATCAGAAAGTAACAGCAGTTTAAATGGTAACAGAACAAAGGGATTCACCTTTACAGGATAGGAGGGGATAGAACAAGGTTATAAGGTGGTGTTTGGTATCCAGCTGAAGGGTATTTTAAGGGTATCATTCCAGTGTTGGTTTGAGGAAGATCGAATGTTCCTGCAGATAGTTATGTGCAGGAGCAGAATATAGATATAAACTGTATTTACTGTACATTATGTATGCGGCGGGAATCCAAAGGAGACCACCCACAAGAGCAGTTGGAAAAGACATCGCCTACCTATTCAAACCGACCTATGACCTCTCCTGTACTGTAAATGACCATCCCTGTGTCCAATGGACAAAGAGATTACAGTATCCATTGTGTTATGTTTTGGATGAATTGTATAAAGAGAGCCTGCAGCAGGCCTGGTCAGACACAAGACTCACAACGTTATCTATCAGATGACGGAGGACCAGACTGTTAGGTGCCGCGGTCTGCTTCCGAGCGACGCTCACGGCCGCCGCACCTCCCTCCCTGCCCGCCGCCTAGCAACGCCAGGACGCAGTGCGTACTGTAGCCGCCGGGTCCCTGGCAACGCTAGGACGCCGGGCGTCCTCAGCCGCTGGGTCCATAGCAACGGGGACGCCATTGGCGGACCGCGTTCCCCGTTGCCAGATAGGATTGATTAGTTGCTCGTGCAGCAGGGTAGCTGCACGGCAACTAGTAATTAGGGTCTGGGGGCTGGTCTTGCTGGCCCTCCTGTCATTGGCTAGCAGGGTCTTTTTATGGGAGCCAGCACACTGCAGCCTGGCCGGTGATAGCTTCCTGTATGCTGTTCCTGCCTTGCAACGTCTGTTCCTGGTCAGCTGTATCTGGTCGATCCTGCTCCCTGTGCTCCTGAGTTCTAGAGTTCTGAATGCTGGTCCTGGGAATCCTTCCTGTCCAAGTGAACCTGTTGCGGTCATCTGGGGGTTCTCGCTTGTTGGGGTTCTCTCCCGGTTTCGTGAGTAGCGGCTCCTGCTGCGTGTTGCGGCCTAGGCCGATTAGTCCCTGTTTTACTTTTGTATTGGTGGTTTTTGCGGAGGTTTCCGCTTTTCACTGTCCTCCCCGTAACTCGGCGGTGCCGTGTGGGGGAGTGGACAGTGGTATCTTTTGTTGTTCTTTTCCTTTGGTGGCGTGCCGCACATATATTTAGTTTTAGGGTAGTTAGTAGCCCCTAGCTTCTGTTTGCTTTAGTTAGAGGTCCCCTTGTTATTATCCTGTCTCGGTTAATGCCTTGTCGCACTCTAAGACCTGGGGGCATCGGAGTTGGGCAGACCTAATCCGCCCTTCAAACGCGGCTGCCGTGGGCCCAAGAAACCATAGTCACTCAGGCGTGAACTGACCACACGGGTAAAACAACGGAGGTAGGGTGCTAGGGGCTATTCCCATACCATTCCCTTATTTCACGTCCTGGTGCTCTGGACTCTCTACACAACATCTCTCTAGTTCTGAGCATCAGGAACGTAACATTATCACCGGCCCAAAAACAAAACAAAAAAAAGAAAAATATTAAGAGTTATTTGTTTTTGGTGGGCCTTGAAATTCGGCCTCATGAATCCGGCAGTATTAGGACCGAATCCCAGCCAGCTTTTGGCCAACCAGATTCAGGAACTAACTCAGATGGTGAGATCGCAGGAAGATCTTTTGCGAGCCTCCCCGAGTATGATTCCAGAACCAAAGATGCACCTTCCTGACCGTTTTTCAGGTAACCGAAAGGATTTTTTTAATTTCAAGGAAGCTTGTAAGCTTTATTTTCGTTTAAGGCCTTGATCCTCTGGTACTGGTTCTCAACGGGTCGGGATTGTGATGTCCTTACTACAAGGCGATCCGCAAACCTGGGCTTTTGGGTTAAAAGCCGATGATGTTGCCTTGCTATCTGTAGATGCCTTTTTTAAGTCTCTAGGCCTTTTGTACGATGACCCTGATAGAGAAGCATCGGCTGAGAGCCACCTGCGTGCACTTAGGCAAGGGAAAAATCCAGCAGAGGCGTATTGTACCGAGTTTCGCCGTTGGTCGAACGACTGTGGCTGGAATGACCCGGCCCTGCGCAGTCAGTTTCGCCTCGGTTTGTCTGAAGTTATTAAAGACAGTCTCCTGCAGTACCCCGCTCCAGAGACTTTAGACAAACTCATTGAGCTTGCTATTAAAATTGATCGTAGTCTCCGGGAGCGGAGGGCTGAAAGAGGAGCTAGTTTCAGGCCTAGTCCATGTGTGTATACTTTCCCTGAGGACGTCGAGGAGCCCATGCAAATGGGTCTCTCCTGGCTGTCCCCAGAGGAAAGAACCAGAAGGCTAAATTCTGGTCTTTGCTTGTATTGTGGTGAAAAGGGACATATCGCACGTAATTGCCCGAATAAGCAGGGAAACGCTCTGACCCAGTGAATTGTGAGGGGGTTCACTTGGGTCTGCAGTTGATCTCCTCTAATGATTCCTTATTAGTTCCTGTAAAAATTTCCTTTGGTAGCCTCAGTTCGTTGGTGTCGGCCTTCGTCGACAGTGGAGCTGCGGGAAATTTCATGGATCTTGGTTGGGCTCAGGCTTTGGGCGTTCCACAGATACCTTTGGAAAAATGTATCATCATGCACGGCTTGGATGGTGGTCCGCTTTCTAATGGGGTAATCACTCACCGCACACCTCCAGTACAACTGACAGTGGGGGCCCTACATTCGGAGAAAATCGAATTTTACCTTACCCATTGTCCGGCTGTCCCCGTAGTTTTGGGTCACCCCTGGCTTGCCTTTCATAATCCCACCATAGATTGGCGGTCTGGGGAGATTTCCCGATGGGGTCCCTTTTGTGTTAAGGAATGTATTTCCCGTCCAGTCCGGGTTGCGGCAGTCACCCCAGAACTTATTCCTTTGGAATATCAGGACTTTGCCGACGTTTTTTCCAAGGGTAATGCGGATATTCTGCCTCCTCATCGGTCCTATGACTGCGCCATAGACTTAGTTCCCGGTGCCTCTTTGCCTAAGGGGAGACTATATGCCCTTTCTGGGCCGGAAACTACGGCAATGAATGATTATGTACAGGAGAGCCTAAAAAAAGGCTTAATTAGGCCCTCGAAATCTCCATTGAGTGCAGGGTTCTTTTTTGTTGAGAAAAAAGATGGGTCGCTCAGACCATGTATTGATTATCGGGCTCTGAACAAAATTTCTGTTAAAAACTCCTACCCCTTGCCACTGATTTCAGTACTGTTTGATCAGCTCCGGACTGCCGTTATCTTTTCCAAGATCGATCTTAGAGGGGCTTACAATCTCATCCGAATAAAATCTGGGGATGAGTGGAAGACGGCTTTCAGCACACAGTCGGGACATTATGAATACCTGGTGATGCCGTTTGGGCTGTCTAATGCTCCTGCTGTAATTCAAGATCTCATTAACGACGTCCTTCGCGACTCTCTAGGAAAGTTCGTAGTTGTTTATTTAGATGACATTTTTATTTACTCTGAGTCTTTTGAACAACATATTACCCATGTGCGACTGGTCCTTCAGAAGTTACGGGAAAATCATTTATACGCCAAACAGGAGAAATGTGATTTCCACATCACAGAAGTGTCCTTCCTGGGGTATATTATTTCTCCTAAGGGGTTTTTCATGGAACCAAAAAAACTCCAGGCCATCCTAAATTGGGCACAACCTACGAACTTAAAAGCAATTCAGCGCTTTTTAGGGTTTGCAAATTACTATAGGTGTTTTATTCATACCTTCTCAGATTTGGTTGCTCCTATTGTGGCATTGACTAAAAAAGGAGCGGACCCTTCCAATTGGTCGCTTGAAGCCAAGTCTGCCTTTCTGGCCTTAAAGCAGGCCTTTGTCTCAGCTCCAGTACTCAGACACCCTAACCCGGATCTCCCCTTTATTGTCGAGGTAGATGCCTCAGAGGTTGGAGTGGGGGCTATCCTTTCTCAGGAAGACCCGGAGTCTCAGGAATTACACCCATGTGCCTTCATGTCCAGAAAATTCTCCTCCGCAGAATCCAACTATGATGTTGGTAATCGAGAATTGTTGGCAGTTAAATGGGCTTTCGAGGAGTGGAGGCACTGGCTGGAAGGGAGCAAGGCATACCATTACGGTGTTTACTGACCACAAGAACCTGCAGTATATTGAGTCAGCTAAACGGCTTAATGCTCGACAGGCACGTTGGGCTCTGTTTTTTACTCGTTTCACGTTTATTATCACCTTCAGGCCCGGTTCCAAGAATACAAAAGCCGATGCCCTGTCACGTTGTTTTCTTTCGGTTCACAATAACCACCCGGCTACTACCCCCACAGTCCCATTGTCTGTCATCCGGGCTGGCCTCACACAGGATTTATTTACACAGCTAGTCCAGCTTCAGCAGCAGGCTCCCAAAGTCACTCCTGCAGATCGTCTCTTCGTCCCTGAATTTCTGAGAGGCACTGTTCTAGCTGAGTTTCATGATAATAAGGTTTCTGGTCATCCGGGTATCACTAAGACCTTGGAGTTAATCTCTCGCTCAGTGTGGTGGCCTAATCATTCTAAAGATGTAAGGGAATTTGTCCGTTCCTGTCAGGTTTGTGCTCAGTACAAGGTATCTCGATCATTGCCGGTCGGGCAACTCATGCCTTTAGCCGTTCCTCTCAGGCCATGGTCACATATATCCATGGATTTCGTAGTGGACCTTCCTCTTTCAGCTGGATTTCAAGTCATTTGGGTGGTAGTAGACCGTTTTAGTAAGATGGCCCACTTCATTGTTCTCCCCCGATTACCCTCTGCTCAAGGGTTGGCAGTTTTATTTCTCCACCATGTGTTCAGGCTCCATGGTTTACCCAGGGATATTGTCTCTGATCGGGGACTGCAATTCATCGCCCGTTTCTGGAAACGTTTTTGTGCCTCATTAAATATGAAACTCTCTTTAACATCTGGGTACCATCCACAGTCTAACGGACAAACTGAACGTGTTTATCAGTCGTTAAAACAGTATTTACGGCTATGTTCGGCCAAACTTCAGAATGATTGGTCGGAATTTCTTCCTTTGGCCGAGTTTGCCTATAATAACTCTTGTCATTCTTCCACCAAGGAGTCCCCATTCTTTTCGGTCTTGGGCTTTCATCCTAGAGCCAATTCTTTTTACCCTCATTTTCCAGTCTCCTCGTTGACCTTAACTTCCCGTCTCAGAATGATTTGGAAAAAGGTGCACCTTGCCCTTAAGAAGGCTGCCTTCCGAGAAAAAAAAAATTCTGATAGGTTCCGACGCCCATGCACTTTTAAGGTGGGAGATAAGGTGTGGTTGTCAACCCGCAACATCAAGCTCCGACAACCCTCGGCTAGATTGGGACCCAAATTTATTGGACCGTTCCTTATCGTTAAGAAGGTCAACCCAGTTGCTTTTCGGCTACGCTTGCCTAAATCACTCAAAATTGGCAATACTTTTCACTGTTCCCTTCAGAAGCAGTATTTTTCTTCCAGGAGATTCCCTCAGAAGACTTCCCAGGGTAGACCTCCGGTGGATGTTCAGGGGCAACAAGAGTACTTGGTGGAGAAGGTTTTAGATTCCAAAGTTTCTCGGAGCCGGCTTTATTTTTTGGTTCACTGGAAAGGCTATGGCCCGGAAGAAAGATCTTGGGTCCTGGATAATGATTTACATGCCCCTAAACTTAGGAGATTATTCTTTCAGGAATTTCCTCAGAAACCCGGCTTTAGGTTTTTTTTAACCCCTCCTCAAGGGGGGGGGGGTACTGTTAGGTGCCGCGGTCCGCGGCGCCGCTCTGTCTGCTTCCGAGCGACTCTCACGGCCGCCGAACCTCCCTCCATGCCCGCCCGGCGCCTAGCAACGCCAGGACGCCGTGCATACTGTAGCCGCCGGGTCCCTGGCAACGCCGCTGGGTCCATAGCAACGGGGACGCCATTGGCGGACCGCGTTCCCCGTTGCCAGATAGGATTGATTAGTTGCTCGTGCAGCAGGGCAGCTGCACGGCAACTAGTAATTAGGGTCTGGGGGCTGGGCTTGCTGGCCCTCCTGTCATTGGCCAGCAGGGTCTTTTTATGGGAGCCAGCACACTGCAGCCTGGCCGGTGATAGCTTCCTGTATGCTGTTCCTGCCTTGCAACGTCTGTTCCTAGTCAGCTGTATCTGGTCGATCCTGCTCCCTGTGCTCCTGAGTTCTGGAGTTCTGAAGCCGGTCCTGGGAATCCTTCCTGTCCAAGTGAACCTGTTGCGGTCATCTGGTGGTTCTCGCTTGTTGGGGTTCTCTCCCGGTTTCGTGAGTAGTGGCTCCTGCCGTGTGTTGCGGCCTAGGCCGCTTAGTCCCTGTTTTACTTTTGTATTGGTGGTTTTTGCGGAGGTTTCCGCTTTTCACTGTCCTCCCCGGAACTCGGCAGTGCCGTGTGGGGGAGTGGACAGTGGTATCTTTTGTTGTTCTTTTCCTTTGGCGGCGTGCCGCACATATATTTAGTTTTAGGGTAGTTAGTAGCCCCTAGCTTCTGTTTGCTTTAGTTAGAGGTCCCCTTGTTATTATCCTGTCTCGGTTCATGCCTTGTCGCACTCTAAGACCTGGGGGCATCGGAATTGGGCAGACCTAATCCGCCCTTCAAACGCGGCTGCCGTGGGCCCAAGAAACCATAGTCACTCAGGCGTGAACTGACCACACGGGTAAAACAACGGAGGTAGGGTGCTAGGGGCTATTCCCGTACCATCCCTTATTTCAGCGTCACGTCCTGGTGCTCTGGACTCTCTACACAACATCTCTCTAGTTCTGAGCATCAGGAACGTAACACAGACTGGGTAGCACGGCGAATCCACTCACGTATGTACAATTGATTGTAGACATTATTCTGTTGTATTGTTTATATTGTAACCCCCTTTCAGCAGTAATACGCTGTGGTGTCGGAACCCAGTGGTTTAACTACAGACTGGTGTTGTGTCTTTCTTTCCCTGCTAAGGTTTAAAGTGTAATAGCATCACACTGCATTGCTGCATAAGGTTTAAAGTGTATTCATTGGGTGTGTACGCGCTGTGTGTACTTTGTACCGTCAGCGCGGCGTTTGTACACAAAGTCCGTACACGGTACGGGACTCTGTACGCTAATGGCGTAAATAGTACGTAGATTGTGTATTAAGTTTAGCGGCCGCAGCGGCTCCATGGTAAAGTGTATTTAAAGTGTGTATAAGGTATAGCTTTTCATTCCTGTATAATAATCAGCATTCTCAATAAATATATATATATATACATATATATATATATATATATATATATATACATATATAGACACTTGTTAAAAGCAGCACTCCCAGTAGATATTTATAAAATGTGATTGATACAACTGCCTGGGATGTAGGTAAGTACAAGTGAAACTCAGGAAATTAGACTATCATGCAAAATTTCATTTATTTCAGTAATTCAACTTAAAAGGTGAATCTAATATATTATTTAGACTCATTACATGCAAAGTGAGATATTTCAAGCCTTTATTTGTTATAATTTTGATGATTGTGGCTTACAGCTTAAGAAAACCCCAAATCCAAAATCTCAGAAATGTAGAATATTGTGAATAGGTTCAAAATTGTAGGCTCAAAGTGTAACCCTAATCAGCTAATGAATCCAAACCACCTGCAAAGGGTTCCTGGGCCTTTAAATGGTCTCTCAGTCTGGTTCAGTACAATTCACAATCATGGGGAAGACTGCTGACCTGACAGTCGTGCAGAAGACCATCATTGACACTTTCCACAAGGAGGGAAAGTCTCAAAAGGAAATTGTAAAAGAAGTTGAATGTTCTCAAAGTGCTGTATCAAAGCACATTAACAGAAAAATAAGTGGAACGGAAAAGTGTGAAAGAAAAAGGTGCACAAGCAGCAGGGATGACCGCCAGGGCTGGCAACAGAAATCTTGGGGCCCGGTACACTGATATCGCTGAGCCCCCCCCCAAGAAATATGTATGTGTGAGACTATGTAATTAGGGTACCAGAAGCCTGGTCATCCAACCAAAGGCACTCACCACAGCCAGGGAATCTTTTGTCTGAGGTTGAAAAACTACAAAAATAGGCGCAAGTGCACTAATATACCTCTAACATAAATTGGATATGCTGTTATGGGCTGCAACTACCTAGAGATTAGGCGTTGTTCCTCATTAAATTTCAAACAAGTATCCCAAAAGCAAAATAAGGAGCAGTGTCCAAAAAAGTACTTAAGATAAAATAAAAATAATTATTACAATAGCTAGAAACTATTTTTTTTAATAATTGATGTTATATCGAATAGATATATTATATATACCCAATGAAATTATGATGCAGGGGAAGGGTTAGGTTTAGCCTGTGGAAGGGAGGGTTAAGTGTAGGCTGCAGGAAATCAGGTTTAGAGTTAGGCTGTCGGCCACGGAGGTTATGGTTAGGCTGTGGGGAGGGAGAGGATTAGGGCTAGCTGACTACCCAACCTGTTAAAACTAGTGATGAGCGGGTTCGGTTCCTCGAAATCCGAACCCCCCCGAACTTCACCCATTTTACACGGTTCCGAGGCAGCCTCGGATCCTCCCGCGTTGCTCGGTCATCATCCAGCTGTCGGATTCTCGCGAGATTCGTATTCTATATAAGGAGCCGCGCGTCGCCGCCATTTTCACTCGTGAATTGGAGATGATAGGGAGAGGACATGCAGTGTTCTCTCAGTTTCTGTGTTCAGTGTGCTGCAAATATCTGTGCTCAGTGTGCTGCAAATATCTGTGCTCAGTGTGCTTGCACATATCTGTGCTCAGTGTGCTGAAAATATCTACGTTCTCTGCCTGAAAAACGCTCCATATCTGTGCTGCATTGTAGTATATAGTAGGAGGACAGTGCAGAATTTTGCTGACCACCAGTATTATATAGCAGTACGGTACAGTAGTCCACTGCTCTACCTACCTCTGTGTTGTCAAGTATACTATCCATCCATACCTGTGGTGCATTTTAGTTGTGCGCAGTATATATAGTAGGAGGACAGTGAAGAATTTTGCTGACCATCAGTATATATATAGCAGTACGGTACAGTAGTCCACTGCTCTACCTACCTCTGTGTCGTCAAGTATACTATCCATCCATACCTGTGCTGCATTTTAGTTGTGCCCAGTATTATATAGTAGGAGGACAGTGCAGAATTTTGCTGACCACCAGTATATATATAGCAGTACGGTACAGTAGTCCACTGCTCTACCTACCTCTGTGTCGTCAAGTATACTATCCATCCATACCTGTGCTGCATTTTAGTTGTGCGCAGTATACTATATAGTAGGAGGACAGTGCAGAATTTTGCTGACCACCAGTATATATATAGCAGTACGGTACAGTAGTCCACTGCTCTACCTCTGTGTCATCAAGTATACTATGCATCCATACCTGTGCTGCATTTTAGTTGTGCGTAGTACACTATATAGTAGGAGGACAGTGCAGAATTTTGCTGATCACCAGTATATATATAGCAGTACGGTACAGTAGTCCACTGCTCTACCTCTGTATCGTCAAGTCTACTATGCATCCATACCTGTGCTGCATTTTAGTTTTGCGCAGTATACTATATAGTAGGAGGACAGTCAGAATTTTGCTGACCACCAGTATATATATAGCAGTACGGTACAGTAGTCCATTGCTCTACCTCTGTGTCGTCAAGTATACTGCAAAAATTCAGTAAAATGACCCAAAAATCAAAATTAAAAGCATCTGATGAGAAGCATAAACTTGCCAATATGCCATTTACGACACATAGTGGCAAGGAACGGCTGAGGCCCTGGCCTATGTTCATGGCTAGTGGTTCAGATTCACATGAGGATGGAAGCACTCATCCTCTCGCTAGAAAACTGCAGTGCCACTCCTAGGTGGGCCAGGTGTTTGTGTCGGCCACTTGGGTCGCTTAGCTTAGCCATCCAGCGACCTTGGTGCACCTCTTTTTTTCTTTGCATCATGTGCTGTTTGGGGACTATTTTTTAAATCGGCCATCCTGTCTGACACTGCAGTGCCACTCCCAGATGGGTCAGGTGTTTGTGTCGGCCACTTGGGTCGCTTAGCTTAGTCATCCAGCGACCTTGGTGCAAATTTTAGGACTAAAAATAATATTGTGAGGTGTGAGGTGTTCAAAATAGACTGGAAATTAGTGGAAATTATGGTTATTGAGGTTAATAATACTATGGGATCAAAATGACCCCCAAATTCTATGATTTAAGCTGTTTTTGAGGGTTTTTTGTAAAAAAAAAAAAACGAATCCAAAACACACCCGAATCCGACAAAAAAATTTCAGGGAGGTTTTGTTAAAACGCGTCCGAATCCAAAACACGGCCGCGGAACTGAATCCAAAACCAAAACACAAAACCCGAAAAATTTCCCGTGCACATCACTAGTTAAAACATCAAAGTCTTTCGTTAAGTGAGTAAGAAGCAAGTAATAAGTGTTAGGTCCAATATTAAGAGTCACTCTCCTAACACAACTTTAAATTCAGTAAATCTCCACTGTGAAAGAAAGGAACTCTTAAAACTTTCCCTCTAGTTAGTATAGACTCCAGTCAAACAGCACTAGTGCAGTAATCTTTATAGCTTAATTGGGCTCAACAATTGTTTACAATTAGACCCCCAGGGGCTTCTATTTTTTGCAGCAAGAACGGACCACCAATGAATTCAGTCTCAGCAGCAGTCACTTTTTCATAGTTGCTGCTAGAGAACAATGACATGTCATGCAAGGCCAACTCAAATACTCAAAATAAATGCCCTCTATCTGATCTTACCACTACTGTTGGTGGGAGCCATGAGAAGATTGAAATGTGCCGCCTTGGGAGTTCCGTGGGGGAACTGTGATCAGGTGCTGACGTCAGCTTGCAAGCACGCTGAGCTGGAATCCCGGAGCAAGACAGCGCTTCCTGTAGGCTTCACTGAAGGGGGAGGTGAAGCTTGATGTGTTATTCAGCCAGTTAAAAGGGCGGTTTTATAATGACTCTGGACACGGCTTCAGGTGGCTGGAGAGGATCCTGAGCTCAGCCACCTGAAGTCCATTTTCAGAGCCATTATTAGGCACTGCAGCCTCGTTTTTCGTGTAACCAATCCTTTGGGCCCCTGTGAATTAAGGGGCCCAGGATAGGTGTCCCCTTTGAACCCCCCTGTCGCCGGGCCTGATGCCCGCAGCCTGGAGAGGATTGTCATGAAAAGGTGATTCAAAAGTGTGGGGGAGCTTCACAAGGAGTGGACTAAGGCTGGAGTTAGTGCATCAAGAGCCACCACATACAGACGGATCCTGGACATGGGCGTCAAATGTCGAATTCCTCTTGTCAAGCCGCTCCTGAACAACAAACAACGTCAGAAGCGTCTTACCTGGGCTAAAGAAAAAAAACTGGTTTGTTGCTCAGTAGTCCAAAGTCCTCTTTTCTGATGAGAGCAAATTTTGCATCTCATTTGAAAACCAAGGTCCCAGAGTATGGCGGAAGAATGGAGAGGCACACAGTCCAAGATGCTTGAAGTCCAGTGTGAAGTTTCCACAGTCTGTGTTAATATGGGGAGCCATGTCATCTGCTGGTGTAGGTCCACTGTGCTTTATTAAGTCCAGAGTCAATGCAGGACATTTTAGAGCACTTCATGCTTCCCTCAGCAGACCAGCTTTATGGAGATGCAGACTTAATTTTCCAGCAAGACTTGGCACCTGCCCACACTGCCAAAAGTACCAAAACCTGGTTCAATGACCATGGGATTACTGTGCTAGATTGGCCAGCAAACTCGCCTGACCTCAACCCCATAGAGAATCTATGGTGCATTGCCAAGAGAAAGATGAGAGACATGAGACCGAACAACGCAGAAGAACTGAAGGCCGCTATTGAAGCATCCCGGTCTTCCATAACACCTCAGCAGTGCCACAGGCTGATAGAATCCATGCCCTGATGCAATGAGGCAGTAATTCATGCAAAAGGGTCCCAAACCAAGTACTGAGTACATATGCATGATTATACTTTTCTGTATTTAAAATCCTTTTTTTATTGATTTTATGTGATATTCCAAATTTCTGAGATTTTGGATTTGGGGTTTTCTTAAGCTGTAAGCCACAATCATCAAAATTATAACAAATAAAGGCTTGAAATATCTCACTTTGCATGTAATATATTAGTTTCACCTTTTAAGTTGAATTACTGAAATAAATGAACTTTTGCAAGATATTCTAATTTTCTGAGTTTCACCTTTATATGTGAGTGAGTGTGCAAGTGTGATTTATTAAAGTTGTACTGTCACGGTGTGTGTATTGTCTTTATTTGAATATTTATTTTGTTGTGGAACTACAGGTACCAGCGGGGCCTTTAATGCCCCGCAGACTGTACTTGTGATTCTCCAAGTACAGGCATGCGAGGGAGGCTTGCTGGGACTTGTAGTTCCACAGCAAAAGACAATATTTATTTATTTTTTATACACCAAAAAAGCTATGAAGTCACCAACCACAGTCCAGGGGTGGTGGCCATAGCTCCGGGCTTCATCCCTGGCCCTTGCATCCCTGGAGGGGGGGACCCCTTTATTGGGGGGGTCCCCACTCCCCCAGGGAACCCTGGCAGGGGGTCACTAGTTGGGAGAGGGATGCTGCAGCCGCAGGGACCTGTACAAAAGTGTCCCCTAGCTGCGGCATTACCTCCCTGGCTAGTGGAACCTGGTGCTGGTTATTACGTCTCCCCCCCCCCCCCCCCCCCCGTATTTTTGGAACCAGGACTGGTCCAAGAGCTTGGTGCTGGTTGTTAAAATATAGGGAACCCCTACACATTTTGTTTCCTGTATTTTAGCAACAAGGACCGGCTCAAAGAGCATGGGGCTGGTTATGTTTTTTCAGGGGGACCTGCGCATCTTTTTATTTATTTTTACTTTTTTAACTATTTAAACATTTTACAGACAGAAGAATGCACGGATCTCACTGATCTGTGCATGTTTAGTCAATCTCGCCAGCCAGAAGCTGGTCTATTTATTGGCAAGATTTTAATAATGTTTGCAATGGCAAAACATCTGGATGCGAGTTTTGGGACTGCAGGAAACATGCGAGTTTGCATGTTCCCGCACCCCATTACATTGGTCGAGTTTGCAAAATGTGCGCTAAACTCGCACATTTGTGCACCATATTACATTTGGCCACATATTTGTAAAAACATAATTTATTACCCCAAACAATACTAGTACCTAAACAAAATACAAAACAAACAATCAAACAGTATGAGAGGCTGGAAATATATTGATGACTCCAATAAACAATATCATATAGACAAGCAAATGTATTAAAACAAAATAAATAATAAATGTACAAAAACATCCAAAAATAAGCATGCAATACTGAAATATACATAAACTGTAATACAAGTGGTACTGTCGTTCCAGCATACAGCTGTGATACCTATATCTAGACTCCCTGCATGTTAAACAGCCCTTCTAGTCATGCCATGCCGTGGTGTGGCTCGGTAGCGCCGAGCATCTTTATGGGGGTCATTCCGAGTTGTTCGCTCGGTAAAAATCTTCGCATCGCAGCGATTTTCCGCTTAATGCGCATGCGCAATATCCGCACTGCGACTGCGCCAAGTAAATTTGCTATGCAGTTAGGAATTTTACTCACGGCTTTTTTATCGTTCTGGCGATCGTAATGTGATTGACAGGAAATGGGTGTTACTGGGCGGAAACAGACCGTTTTATGGGCGTGTGGGAAAAAACGCTACAGTTTCCGGAAAAAACGCAGGAGTGGCCGGAGAAACGGAGGAGTGTCTGGGCGAACGCTGGGTGTGTTTGTGACGTCAAACCAGGAACGACAAGCACTGAAATGATTGCAGATGCCGAGTAAGTCTGGAGCTACTCAGAAACTGCTACGAGGTGTGTAATCGCAATATTGCGAATACATCGTTCGCAATTTTAAGATGCTAAGATTTACTCTCAGTAGGCGGCGGCTTAGCATGAGCAAATCTGCTAAAATCCGCTTGCGAGCGAACAACTCGGAATGACCCCCTATGTGCATCTCTTTCCATTACAATATGTCTTTTTCGTAACATGATGCAAATAGGACTCACAAGCAGCTAATTCTGATTAGTCTGATATGCAGCATGCATATATTCTGTGTGCAACTGTGGCTGTACCTACATACAAAATGGTATGTTTCAGTGTTTTCCTAAAAATACTGTAACCTAGCAGTTCGTATGCAGATACAGGCACGGTCACACACAGAATATAGGTATATGATTTTAATCAGCAGCATCTGCTTGTTTGTCCTATTCACATAGTGATGCAAATAAGACATATTTTCACGGGGAAAAAAGATGCCCAATGCTAACGGAGTTGTGCGGGACATGTCAGCTCACTCACGCCAGGCATCTCCTGCTACGTGGCGCATTGAGGCAAGACAAATGAGGACACATCTCTAATATACAAGTTGACTTTATTTTATGTAGCTATAAGTAGCTCTGGTCACAAATCTTTACTCAGCGATGTACCCTACAAATAGCACAAATGTTGGAGCCTTAGTACATCAACTCCTGCAGTTATACAGTAAATCACTGGCCCTTAACGGTACAGTTAATCAATGGCCCTCTAATGACAACATTGTGAACCTGTAAGTGTCTCTGGAGCAGAAAGCTGGGGTGAGTACTAGTACACTGTCTCTGGCATGGGACCCCCACATACTCTTGCACATAATCTAAAATGTTTATGTTATAAATAATATATTGTTCTTTAACCTGCAATAGGCATCTAAAGCACTTTGATGGGCCCTTCACACCCTAGTCAGACACAATTACTTTGCCATGGTAACTTTCAAAAGCAGCCAATCTACACTAATATTCGTAGGCTATAGGGCCTAATTCAGAGTTGATAGCAGCAGCAAATTTGTTAGCAGTTGGGCAAAACCATGTGCACTGCAGGGGGAGCAGATATAACATGTGCAGAGAGAGTTAGATTTGGGTGGGGTGTGTTCAAACTGAAATCTAAATTGCAATGTAAAAATAAAGCAGCCAGTATTTACCTTCACAGAAATAATATAACCCACTCAAATCTAACTCTCTCTGCAAATGTTATATCTGCCCCACCTGCAGTGCACATGGTTTTGCCCAACTGCTAACAAATTTGCTGCTGCGATCAACTCTGAATTACCCCCATACTGTCTATACTAGCATTGAAATTCCGCATTTAAGTTGTATTGTTTCAATTGCACTGCAGATGTTTTTATTTTAACATTACAATCTACAGTAACTCGTCCTAGTACAGCTTCACAAACAGCAATTTAAAACACAGAATCACTTCCAGTTGAACTATGTAACAGTGTCAGGCCACACAGTCACTGATCCAGTTCCTAAACAGTGATATGGTTGACATAATGATAATATGAATGAAAGAATTGGAGTTCTCTTCTGATGCTCAAGCTCTTCTAGCCGTGGACAATCACTTAACCTACAACCATCCTTAGTCCTCCAAATACTTTAATTTAAAGGGGATAAAAAATGTAGCAGAGCAGGATTACGGTTATGTCAGCTCCTGAAAAGAGCTGAAAAATAACAGAACTGCACTTGGACAAATCACAGCCAAGTCATAACTGCAGTTGCTTGGAAGCATTTATTATATCACAGCTTATCTTACACTTCTTTATAGAGGAGCATTTCCCTTAGGAGTTGATTCAATTAGCTGCAAAGCTCCACGGTAGCCTTCTGCATTATGTTTATGCGTACATTACCGGCACTTAAAACAATAATACATTGCTCAATTTTTGATTATTACCATCATGCAGAAACATAGCTTGTGATGCTACTACACAGATCTGATTAATTGCATCTGCCGCTTAGAACCCTTATTAAACACACATAGCAGAGAGGATGAGTAGACATTAAGGGGTATATTCAATTGAAGTCGAAAGCTGCCATCTGTCGAAAAGACGTCAGTTCCGACCTATTCAATCAAACCCCAAATTTTTCGACTTGTCGAAAAGCACGTGGATCGGCGGAATAGCTGCCGATCCACGTGCTTGTGTTGAAAACGGGGCCAAAACCGACAGGTAACAGCGGGCGCCTGGCATCTCCCTGCGGCGGCGGCACACATCGGGTGAGGTGACCCAGAGGAGGCGGAACTGCGTTCAGTCTCCAAGTGGAACTGACGGAACGCAGTTCCGCCCCGTTCCAGCTCACTTTAACCCCTGGGTGAAACCAAATCTGTGGTAAGTACTATTTTTGTCTGGTAAAATATCTGGTGAAAATCATAGGCTGCAGCTTTTTCACAGATCTTATGGGGGATATACAATTGGGTGTGGTATGGAAGGTCGACCACACTTAGGTCGACAGTGTTTAGGTCGACCACTATTGGTTGACAATAACTAGGTCAACAGGGATTCTAGGTCGCCAGGGTTTCTAGGTCGACATGTTCTAGGGCGACAGGTCAAAAGGTCTACATGCTTTTTATTAAAAAACTGTGCCGTTTTCTCCATACAGTGACCGGGAACCCCAATTAGTGCATCGTGTCCCCTCGCAGCTTCGGGTAAGGTACCTCGCTGCGCTCAGCACAGGTTACTATTCCCAACCGTAGTTCATGTGGATCGTTAAGTATGAAAAAGTTCAAAAAAAGAAAAAAATTGTGAAAAACTCATGTCAACCTTTTGACCTGTCGACCTAAAACAGTGATGGCTAACCTTGACACTCCAGCTGTTGTTGAACTACACATCCCAGCATGCCCTGCTACAGTTTTGCTATTTGACCATGCTAAAACTGATGCAGGGCATACTACGATGTTTAGTTCAACAACAGCTGGAGTGTCAAGGTTAGCCATCACTGACCTAGAACATGTCGACCTAGAGACCCTGTCGACCTAGTTACTGTCAACTAATAGTGGTCGACCTAGACATTGTCAACCTAAGTGTGGTTGACCTAGAGACTGGATACCATACAATTAGCCCCCCAGGGGCTATCCAATTAGCCCTGACAAGTCGGCACTTATCAGGCATTATGCAGCATACAAAGCAAAATCCCCAATAACCAGCCCTTCGAAACCCATTTTCTGGGTTAACACATGGGTCCAGGAACTGATCCCGAATCCCATGTGATATCGCCGGAAAATGGATCATTAATCACACAATAAAAATGGGCTATAATTCAATAGCCTTATAATGACCATTCGTCCAAAATATCACTAAAAGCCCATATTTGCTATACAGGTTGTTACCGCCGGCAATAGGATACCCTCATATGTATTTTCAGGAGATAAAGGAAAAATGTTTGGCTGCAAAAACGGGAGTCTTAATTGTATATGACAAAAAAAATTGCTGCAAAAAAAAACAACAATA
Organism: Pseudophryne corroboree; assembly: GCF_028390025.1. Taxonomy (NCBI): domain Eukaryota; kingdom Metazoa; phylum Chordata; class Amphibia; order Anura; family Myobatrachidae; genus Pseudophryne; species Pseudophryne corroboree. The sequence goes on along the minus strand of NC_086444.1, from coordinate 852,875,634 downwards.
TTTCGCTGGTGAAAAATTTTCAGGACTAATTGGATACTGGTCTTAACCACTTAACTGATGATTTTTTCACCACAAAACCTCAGAAAATAGGATTTCTGATACCTACCGTTAAATCCTTTCTCCTAGTCCGTAGAGGATACTGGGGTCCACTTCATGACCATGGGGTATAGACGGTTCCGCAGGAGCCATGGGCACTTTAAGACTTTTCAAAGGGTGTAAACTGGCTCCTCCCTCTATGCCCCTCCTCCAGACCTCAGTTATAGGAACTGTGCCCAGGGAGACGGACATTTTCGAGGAAAGGATTTACTTTAATACTAATGGTGAGATACATACCAGCTCACACCGCAACCATGCCACACAACATGGCATTCAACATAACCCACGCCAACAGGCATGAACCAAGTACAGCAACATGCTGAACCTAATGTAACACAACATGTGTAATTCCAATAAACCAAACTGCAGGTACAGTACGCACTGGGACGGGCGCCCAGCATCCTCTACGGACTAGGAGAAAAGGTTTTACCGGTAGGTATCAAAATCCTATTTTCTCATACGTCCTAGAGGATGCTGGGGTCCACTTCATGACCATGGGGTTTATACCAAAGCTCCAGTACGGGCGGGAGAATGCGGATGACCCTGCAGCACCGATTGACCGAACTTGAGGTCCTTGTCGGCCAAGGTGTCAAACTTGTAGAACTTTGCAAATGTGTTTGACCCTGACCAAGTAGCTGCTCGGCAAAGTTGCAATGCCGAGACCCCCTGGGCAGCCGCCCAGGATGTGCCCACCTTCCTAGAAGAATGGGCCTTCACCAACGTAGGCAATGGCAATCCAGCCGTAGAATGAGCATGCTGAATCGTTCCTCTGATCCAGCGCGCAAGAGTCTGCTTGGAAGCAGGACACCCAATTTTGTTGGGAGCATACAGGACAAACAGAGCCTCTGTTTTCCGTATCCTAGCTGTTCTAGCTAAATAAATCTTCAAAGCCCTAACCACATCTAGAGACTTTGAGTCAGTGAACGTGTCAGTAACCACTGGCACCACAATAGGTTGGTTTATGTGGAAGAAAATGTTGGCGAGTTCTCAACTCTGCCCTATCTTCATGGAAGATCAGGTAAGGGCTCTTGTGAGACAAGGCCCCCAATTCAGACACCCGCCTTGTGAATGCCAAAGCCAAAAGCATCACCACTTTCCAAGTGAGAAACTTCAACTCTATCTCTTTTATAGGTTCAAACCAATCCGATTGAAGGAACTGCAACACCACATTAAGGTCCCATGGTGCCACTGGAGGCACAAATGGAGGCTGGATGTGCAGAACCCCTTTCACGAAGGTCTGAACTTCTGAAAGAGAGGCCAATTGTCTTTGGAAAAAAATTGACAAGGCCGAAATCTGGACCTTGATCGACCCCAATCGAAGGCCCGCATCCACACGAGCCTGTAGAAAATGGAGAAAACGTCCCAACTGAAACTCCTCCGCAGGAGATTTCTTGGATTCACACCAAGACACATATTTTCTCCAAATACGGTGGTAATGTTTAGACGTTACTTCTTTCCTGGCCTGAATAAGAGTGGGGATGACTTCCTTGGGAATACCCTTTCGGGCTAGGATCCGGCGCTCAACAGCCATGCCGTCAAAACTTAGCTGCGGTAAATCTTGATACACGCACGGCCCCTGCTGTAGCAGGTCCTCTCGAGGAGGAAGAGGCCGAGGGTCTTCTATGAGCAACTCCTGAAGATCCGGGTACCAAGCCCTCCTTGGCCAGTCTGGGGCAATGAAGATTGCACGAACTCTTGTTCTTCTTATTATCTTGAGAACTTTTGGGATCAGCGGAAGTGGAGGGAAGACATACACCAACTTGAACACTCACTGGGCCACCAGCGCATCCACTGCTATTGCTTGAGGGTCTTTCGACCTGGAACAATATCTCTGAAGCTTCTTGTTGAGGCGAGATGCCATCATGTCTACTTGAGGAACTCCCCAAAGACTTGTCACCTCTGCGAAGACTTCTTGGTGGAGTCCCCACTCTCCTGGATGGAGATTGTGTCTGCTGAGGAAGTCTGCTTCCCAGTTGTCTACTCCCGGAATGAAAATCGCCGACAGAGCCTTGACATGTCTTTCTGCCCAGAGGAGGATCTTTGTCACCTCTGCCATTGCCGCTCTGCTTTTCGTTCCGCCCTGCCTGTTTATGTACGCGACTGCTATTACATTGTCTGAATGGATCTGCACGGGATGATCTTGCAGAAGATGTACCGCTTGTTGAAGGCCGTTGTAAATGGCTCTCAATTCCAGCACGTTTATGTGAAGGCAGGTTTCCTGACTCAACCATTTTCCTTGGAAGCTTTCCCCTTGAGTGACAGCTCCCCAGCCTCGGAGACTTGCATCCGTGGTTACCAGGAGCCAGTCCTGAATCCGAACCTGCATCCCTCTAGTACAGAGGTTCTCAAACTCGGTCCTCGGGAGCCCACACAGTGCATGTTTTGCAGGTAACCCAGCAGGTGCACAGGTGTATTAATTACTCACTGACAAATTTTAAAAGGTCCACAGGTGGAGCTAATTATTTCACTTGCGATTCTGTGAGGAGACCTGCAAAACATGCACTGTGTGGGCCCCCGAGGACCGAGTTTGAGAACCTCTGCTCTAGTAGGTGAGAACTGTGTAGCCACCACAGGAGCGAAATCCTGGCTTTTGACGACAGGGTTATCTTCCGGTGTATGTGTAGGTGGGAACCCGACCACTTGTCCAACAGGTCCCACAGGAATACTCTGGCATGGAATCAGCCAAATTGTAGGGCCTCCTAGGCCGCCACCATCTTTCCCAACAATCGAATGCACTGATGGATCGACACACTTGTTGGCTTTAATATCTATTTCACCATTTTCTGGATTTCCAGAGCCTTTTCCACCGGAAGAAAAACTCTCTGAACCTCTGTGTCCAGAATCATTCCGAGGAAAGACAATCTTGACGTCGGTTCCAAGTGTGACTTTGGAAAATGTATGATCCAACCGTGATGTTGGAGTATAGACAGGGAGAGTGTGATGTTCTGTAGCAACAGCTCCTTGGATCTCGCCTTTATCAGGATATCGTCCAGATAAGGAATAATACTGACTCCTTTTTGACGAAGGAGGACCATCATCTCCGCCATCACCTTGGTGAATACCCTTGGCGCCTTGGAGAGACCGAAAGGCAACATCTGGAATTGGTAATGGCAATCCTGAACCGCGAATCTCAGATAAGCCTGGTGGGGAGGATAAATGGGAACATGCAGGTAAGCATCCTTTATGTCTACCGACACCATGTAGTCCCCCTCCTCCAGACTGGAAATCACTGCCCTCAGTGATTCCATTTTGAACTTGAACCGTTTCAAGTAGAGATTCAGATTTTTTAGGTTTAGGATCGGTCTGACCGAGCCATCCGGATTCAGAACTACAAAGAGGCTTGAATAAAAGCCCTCCCCTTGTTGTGAGAAAGGTAATTTTTGAATTGCCGCTGTTACTGCTTCTCTTTCTGGAAGAGAAACTGGTAAGGTCGATTTGAAAAATCTGCATGGGGGAACGTCTTGAAACTCCAGCTTGTACCCCTGGGACACTATTTGTAAAACCCAGGGATCCAGGCCAGATAGAATCCAACCTTGACTGAACAGTTTCAGACGTGCCCCCACCCGAGCGGCCTCCGGCAAGGGAGCCCCAGCGTTATGCTGTAGATTTGGCAGAAGTAGGTGATGACGTCTGCTCCTGGGATCCTGAAGCCGCTGTGGACTTCCTTCCCTTTCCCCTTCCCCTACCTGCAAAGAAGGGGGAACCTTTGGCCTTTTTGTATTTATTGGGCCGAAAGGACTGCATGTGAGAGTGATATGTCTTTTTTTGCCGGTGCCGGGGCAGAAGGCAAAAAATGTTGACTTATCTGCGGTAGCCGCCGAGACTAACGCATCCAGTCCATCACCAAATAAGGGCTCACCTTTATACGGGAGAGCCTCCATATTCTTTTTGGAATCTGCATCCGCGTTCCACTGATGAATCCACAATGCCCGCCTAGCTGATACTGCCATGGTAGCGGCTGTTGAACCCAAGAGTCCAATCTTTCATGGCTTCTAGCATGTATGCAGCAGCCTTTTTGATATTCCCTAACTTAAGGAGCATCTCATCTTTATCAATCGTGTCAATCTCTGATGACAAGATTTCTGACCATTTTTCAATAGCGCGACTCACCCACGTGCAAGCAATTGTGGGCCTGAGCAGCGTACCATTGGCAACATAAATGGATTTTCATGTAGTCTCCATTTTGCGGTCTGCCGGGTCCTTTAGAGAAGCCGTCCCAGGAGCAGGGAGAATCTCTTTCTTTGTCAACCTGGACAGTGCACTGTCTAATACCGGGGGTGACTCCCACTTTTTCCTGTCCTCTGTAGGGAAAGGATATACCATCTGAATCCTCTTGGGAATACGAAATTTCTTTTCGGGATTCACCCACACCCCTTCAAAGAGAGTATTTAGCTCGTGGGAAGGAGGGAAAGTAACCTTAGATTTCTTTTCTTTACAGAAATAGGCCTTCTCCTGATGTACAGGAGTGGTATCTGTAATTTCCAGAACCTCCCTTATAGCCACAATCATATATTGTATATTTTTCGCCAATTTATGATCTATTTCCCTGGAGTCACTATCGTCGACACAGGAATCAGTGTCCGTGTCGGTATCAGTATTTACAATATTTGCAAACGGTCTCTTATGTGACCCAGAGGAGTCGCCTGCGGGTGGAAGAACAGAACCCTGAAAAATCACATCTTACACAGACTTTCTCCAGCATTCTGCATGAGATTCAGACTTATCTAACCTCCTATTGATATGATGCATACTATCACATATTTTTTTCACCCATGCAGGCTCTTGGTGTGCCGGCAGCGCCACCACATTACAACTCTGTGTCCCTAAAATGGCTTCCTCAGGGGAAGAACTCCCTGCCTCAGACATGTCACACTCGAGCAACAACACACACACAGACACTCTGGGACTTATAGGGGACAGACCCACAATAAAATCTGTCAGAGGGACACAGTTTAGGAGCAGCCAGTTCACAACCCCAGCGCCAGTATATAATGCCTGTGAACAGAAAATGCCCACTGACATGCAGCGCTGTTCTACAATGTAAATACACCTGTGAAGCACCAAAATTGTTGTGCCCCCCCCCCCTTGTTTTGCACCCTGATACTTGTAGTCAGAAGTGGAGGAGGACCAGCGTTGTCTCTGCAGCCTGAGGAGAGAGAGAAAATGGCGCTGAGCAGTGTGCTGGCTGACTGAGGAGGAAGCTCCGCCCCTGCAATGGCGCGATTTCACCTCAGAGATTTTCATATAATATTTATACTGGCGGGGGTAGGGCTGTGCCTGGGCATCTTGTGCCCCCTTTTAGCCAGTTTGTAAGGTATTTTGCTGCCCAGGGCGCCCCCCCCCGCGCCCTCCACCCTGCAGTGCCTGTGTGTGTGGGCAGCAATGGCGCGCTGCGCTCCTGCCAGCCGCGCGGTACCTTTAGCCGTCACTATGTTGATTGAAGATCTATCTTCTTACACTCACCTGTCTTCTGACTTCTGGCTCTGTGAGGGGGGTGACGGCGTGCTGTGGGAGTGAGCATCTAGACACGGCTAGCGTTCAGTACCCTTCAGGAGCTAATGGTGTCCTGTCAGCCAGAAGCAGAGCCATGAAACTCTTTAGGAAGTTGGTTCCTACTTCTGCCCCCTCAGTCCCAAGAAGCAGGGAGACTGTTGCCAGCAGTTCTCTCTGAAAATAAAAAACCTAACATAAGTCTTTTCAGAGAAACTCAGTAGAGCTCCCCTGGAGTGCATCCAGTCTGCCTGGGCACATTTCTAAAACTGAGGTCTGGGGGAGGGGCATGGAGGGAGGAGCCAGTTCACACCCTTTGAAAAGTCTTAAAGTGTCCATGGCTCCTGCGGAACCGTCTATAACCCATGGTCATGAAGTGGACCCCAGCATCCTCTAGGACGTATGAGAAATTGTCATTTTTTTAAATTACTTAATAAAATTGAAAAAGTACTTTTAATAATATATTAAAATATTTTATTTAAAAAGAATATATATATATATATAGGGTGTTTTGCAACCCTCCCCCGTGTCCATAGGCCCCCGTTACAATATAACTTGACCGCCCCCCACCCCCTTCCACCCCCATTGGTAATAGATTCCTCAGTGGTCTTAAATCCTAATAATAGTACTCCAGTACTAAAATAAAAAATCCATGTTTTATTAACCACCCCCCTGTAAAAAGCACCTTTTTTGCACCCCCCTCCTCCTACCCTGTGGCCAATGTAATATTTTTATTATTTTAACCCCCCTTTCCCACCTCCAGCATAATGTGATTTTATTTTACCCCTCCCCCACTCCCACTAGTGATAGATCCCCCCAGTGGGTTATACCCCCATGGGCATGTACCCACCACCCCTCACATGCAGAGCGCAATGGAGTGTGCAGAGATCAGCCAAATTATGCTGGGGGAGGAACTAAGTTCCTCTCCCTGCAATGTAATTCCCTGGCGCATGCACTCCAGAATGACGGTCGTATGGCATTCTGGGGTACGACTACAGCAGTGATGTCAGCGGTCACAAACCGCCACATAACTGCAAGCCAGAGGAGTGCAGAACGGATCTCCAAATCTAAAGCCGGGCACACAGCAGAGCAGCATGGTCGCATGTGATGCGATCTGGCCAGGTAGCGTACTCCTGGCTTCGGTCGCATCACACATTGCGTACATGTGCATTCATAAAGACAGTAAATAACCAGACATCTGAAATGGGCCACATTTGCAATCTTCACCTCAGGTACTGGTACTAATCTATCCCCTGCAAATGAATCATGTCTGATAAATTATCCAACATATTTAACTAGATTTTATGAGAATAATGATTAATCCAGTACCCCTAACCTCAGCCTGTTTATTTGGCCCACTGTTTGTCCCCAATCTTGACCTATTCACTTTGCCCTCTGTCTGATCCTGAATTCAGACAACTTTCTATTATCACATACCACTGCCAGCTCCAGTACACTGTTCATCTGGATCCCGCAGCTAGCACTATACTCGCACCACGTGACCTAACCGACTATCTGCCTGCCTCCTCCTGTGTTCCATCTATCACATTAATTCCGTAGGATCTGTTCAGGATACCAGCAGACAGCATCTCGGCAGTTGGAATGCCAACTCCAGAATCAATACACTGCTCAGAATGCCGACGCCAGCATCCTGACATGGATCAAACAGTCGGTGCCGGGACCCCAAATTCAGAAATCCCGATTGACCTCTGCTGGGACTCCTTCTTGGTAAGCCTCGGGGGGAGGGGGGGGGGGGGGGGGGGCTATGGTTAGGGTCAGGCTGAGGGAGAGGGAGGGTTAGGGTTAGGCTGTGGGGTAGGGGGGTTAGGCACCCTCGAGGAAGGTTAGGGTTAGATTGCGGGGGGGGGGGGGTTAGGGTCAGGGGGTAAGGGATTCTCTGCTTCGTGATGCCAGTGTCGGTTAAATGACCGCTGGCATCCCATCCGCCAGGATACTATATGTATCCCCACTTTGCAATGCCCAGAAATTAAAAGGGCGGGATTCAATTCTTTTCACCCCTTTCCACACCCGTTCTGTTTCTGCCCTCAGGGGCGTGGTATCATTATTTCAGCTTGCTACCTGCGGAGTAGGAGGCCCCAACCCTTTACACAGCTAAACCTGTTTACTATGGGCGCAATATGCGCAATAACAGAGATCATCTTAAAAAGGAAATTGGGCGTGATATGTCATTTGAATCTCACCCCAAGTATCTACTACCACCTGGAACCTGAAGACCTGTGAGAATATAGCACTCTAGGTAAACACAACTTGCATATAGCACTCTAGAAAAAGGAGACTTGCTATAGGTGAAGAAGCATTTCTAGGGATTTCTTTATATCAACGTGTATTGTCCAGATATTATTATTATTATTATTATTATTATTATTATTATTTCTAAGGAGCAAAAACTGTGTATCAGTTTTTATCTCCAAAGTAAAAACACATTTCCTTATTAGAGATTGCAGTCTCCAATACAGCGTATTGTACAACGTGGAATATTTTTCTGGCACCATGAAGAATATTCAGTAGATCCCAAACAATTTTGTTTGGACAAAATGGTAATTCTGGGGCCAGGCAAAAAGACTTATCAGGCCAACTTATTTGCAACATACAAATTGCAACATCTGTGGTCAGCTTAGGTCTCATAAAGATTGTGGACATATGTTTTGTCATTTCTGAAATGAAATGCCAAAAAGCATCTAAAATGTTCTAGATCAGGGTTAGGAAACGTTTTTCTCTTTGGGTGCCTGACGTTTAGTATTACAAAATCATTTTCAGAATGCCAACACCATTACAACATATACAACCATTTACAAAAGTAATAAATGACTACTTAAGATGTCAATAGCTTCCCTCTCCTTCTTCTAAAGTCAGTTTACTTAGATTATGTTGCTAATTATTTGTACTATGGAGACAAAGTTATGCTTCAGATCTGTTATTTGAGATTGAGAAAGACTAATACACACTACGCAATATAATTTACGATTTTAACAATGGTGGTCATTCCGAGTTGTTCGCTCGCTAGCTGCTTTTAGCAGCATTGCAAACGCTAGGCCGCCGCTCTCTGGGAGTGTATCTTATCTTAGCAGAATAGCGAACAAAAGATTATCAAAACTGCTACTAAATAATTCTTTGCAGTTTCTGAGTAGCTCCAGACCTACTCCTAGATTGCGAGCAGCTCGGTCCGTTTAGTTCCTGGTTTGACGTCACAAACACACCCGGCGTTCGGCCAGCCACTCCTCCGTTTCTCCAGCCACTCCCGCGTTTTTTCCCTGACACGTCTGCGTTTTTTAGCACACTCCCGGTAAACTCTAAGTTACCACCCAGAAACGCCCCTTTCCTGTCAATCATTCACCGATCAGCAGTGCAACTGAAAAGCGCCGCATGAACACCAGCAAATCTACTAAGTTTTTAGTTAAATAACTAAGCGCATGCGCGTTGCGTACCATGCGCATGCGCATTTAGCAGCAAATCGCAGCATAGCGAAAATCAGCAACGAGCGAACAACTCGGAATGACCCCCAATATTGTTAGTTTCTGAATGATATTGTATAATGTGTATGCAGCATCCGACGTACCACTCGCGCTCCCGCGGGTCGCATGCGCCGTTGTACGTCGGACTGCATGCAGTCTTGATGAGGTGATACTGTGTAGTTTTGTATTCTGGTGATGACTTTGTTCCTAGACATCATTTGACACCGTTTGTAGTGAGTACACATGATCCAATCCGATATGATATCTTCTACAATATCATACGATATTGTATCTTATGGGATTGCATAATGCGTACATAGCATAACTGTCAGGAGTCACTTTCCAGAGGTCAAGGTTTCAATGGGTACACAGGCCATACATGTCCATCTGCTCTGTTAGGGAAGGAGGTGAGGTAGGAGGGGACAGTGCACGTAGTAGGAGGGTAACAGACTCTGGGGAACCACTCTAAACATCAATAAGTGGCACGGTTAAGATATATATTCTTCTGAAGTATTTGGCCCCATGAATAGTACCAGTAATCATTAAGTACAGTTTCCTTATAAATCACTTAGAACATGGAAGTGATGGATCAGACAAGAGATTTTCTAACAAGATATTCTGATGACATTAAAGAGAATGGGGGGAAGAAATGTCATTCCTGTGTGTAAAAGTGCTGCATTTAGCACAATACACCTGTGTGAGCAAGCCCAATGCATAATGTAAAAGGGATCATGCACCAAAAATTATAAATGCTGTAACATACTTGTCTCAGAATTGAAAGGTGTCACCCTTTGTTTACATGAGCATTGTGTTAATAATAATTATTATTATTATTATTATTATTATTATTATTATTATTATTTTTTACAAATTAGAGATTCTGATGACAAAACTTATTACAAATTTCTTGACATCATACCACATAAACAAATACTTAGTATTTAAACAGTCCAAACTAACACTTTTAGGGGGTAATGACGTCTGAGATTGCCCGGCATCCCGCACCTCCGGCGATCTCGGGCGTCATTACATACGGCCCTTAGTGTGGTATCATGTATGTGTGGAAAATAAGGCCCAAAATCATAAAGCACTAAATGATATTTCCATACATCAGGGTAGCCTGCGGTGCAGACAGCTGCAGACCAGCACACAGTGCAGTACATAACACAAGCCACAAACAAGCAGGGCAGAGATCAGATTACTCTTGTCAGTACCAGTAATGCATACTTTAATAGATAGCACACCAGGGAGGACCTCCACTCATACATTCTTTCCTGGGCTGCATAGTAAGCTGAAGGGTGTGTTAGAGGCCAGTGTAGCGGCAGCAATGGAAAAGTGAAATGGATGAGAGCATTGCATCTATCAGCGTTACTACATTACTACAGTACAGTATTATCAGCATTACTACATTACTACAGTACAGTATTATCAGCGTTACTACATTACTACAGTACAGTATTATCAGCATTACTACATTACTACAGTACAGTATTATCAGCGTTACTACATTACTACAGTACAGTATTATCAGCATTACTACAGTAATGTACTACATAAAAGGAAAGCCTTAACGCCTTCATTACCATTACTGTTATCCTTCACTAAGCCTCTCTACCTAGCCTCTAGTTGTCTATGACATCTAACCTTTTTTATTGTCTTCTTTCAAAATGCTCCCTCACTTAACCCCTTCATTGCCTGTCCCCAAACACGACATGATTTTGCTTTAGAATCCTGCCTTATAGACTAATCTTACCAATACTTCACAGTCATATCCTCCAACTTTCACCCAATACCATATCCTTTCATCTGCTCCTCTTCCCCACAGCTTACACATTAAAGGCAATGCTGTGTTAGTTATACAGTGCTCACATATAGGGGGTCATTCCGAGTTGTTCGCTCGTTATTTTTTTCTCGCAACGGAGCGATTAGTCGCTAATGCGCATGCGCAATGTCCGCAGTGCGACTGCGCCAAGTAAATTTGCTATTCAGTTAGGTATTTTACTCACGGCATTACGAGGTTTTTTCTTCGTTCTGGTGATCGTAATGTGATTGACAGGAAGTGGGTATTTCTGGGCGGAAACTGGCCGTTTTATGGGTGTGTGCAAAAAAACGCTACCGTTTCTGGGAAAAACGCGGGAGTGGCTGGAGAAACGGGGGAGTGTCTGGGCGAACGCCGGGTGTGTTTGTGACGTCAAACCAGGAACGAAACTGACTGAACTGATCGCAGATGCCGAGTAAGTCTGGAGCTACTCAGAAACTGCTAAGAAGTGTCTATTCGCAATTCTGCTAATCTTTCGTTCGCAATTTTGATAAGCTAAGATTCACTCCCAGTAGGCGGCGGCTTAGCGTGTGCAAAGCTGCTAAAAGCAGCTTGCGAGCGAACAACTCGGAATGACCCCCATAGTTCACTTCACACATGGCAGATATAAATCTGGTGATAGCAAATGTTGATGAAATGTCACTCAGATCAACTGATTTAAATATGAGAGCACTGCTCTGCCTTCCACATGACCAGTGTGACTGTGCCAGAGAGACTGCTGTAAATGTGCATGTGGAGGTTTTGAATCAGTTATACTCAGTCCAGAAGTATGATGCAGGATGGCGTGACAATGGAGGCTAAATGCCTGTTCAGTGTCAAAACATCTGCCTGACCTCTTATGCACTCATGGAGTAGTGGAAATCTGATCAACACACACACAATGAGATCAGCATAGCAGAGGGAGGATGCTTCAGCTCTACCAACAATGTAAGCACATCACTGCTGCAGCCTGGTAACCACTTCAGTTCATAGCCAGAGAATCGCTGTATCCTCCCTCCCCCCGGCCCTTCTCTCTCTCTACTCACTTGTCCAGCACAAAGTACAGATCGAAGGCTCCTTGGCAGGATGGCTCGTCGTCAGCTACAGCAGGATGACATATATAAGACAGCAGGAACAGCATCCAGAGCCCAGTGAAAAGTCCAGCCCTGCAGAACTTCATCTTTTCTTATAGTACTGTGAAGACCAAAAAAAAAAGCTTTAATGACAGTCTTGGGACTCGGAGTACAGTCTTCTCCTTTGTTACAGCCTTGCTCTAGCTATTGCACATTTTGTATCATTACCCTGACAATCGTTACATGTATAGTTTAGTATTACATACTTTCTATCCCTATGTCCTCAGTTCATCCAGTTACTTTCTATGTTTATTTTTCCGCCCTCTTCTGCATACCTCTATATATCAGTCTGTCTGTCCTGTTTGCATTTCATTCTCTCGTACTTTACCCTGTTCTTTATCCCCTTGTGTGTCCCCGGCATATGTCTTTTTCAGATCATAACACTGCTCTCTCGTGTAGCAGATCCACGCCGATTCTTGCCTTTCAACCCACTCCAGATTACACAAGTTTGGCTTAGGTGACTGAAGTTTGTGGTTTTCCCTTGTTCTTTGCAGTTGGTGTCTCCTAGGGCTGTAGTCTTGTTTTTCAGCCTTATATAGAAGAAGAGGGACGGCAACCAGAAATCTCTTTCTAGCCTCCGGTTTGCTTAGAAGATGTGTGATATGACTGAGCATGTGTGTGTGCCTGGAAGGGGTGGGGATTACCATGTCAGCATAGAGCCAGCATTAGTACTAACACACAGAAAAGTTTGCTCAACTTCTGTTAAACTTTTCAACGACAAAACCGAGAGCTGCTGGCAGTAGTTACACCTTTCTCCTACATCTGGGAGAGAATAGGGATTCCGCTTCTGGGCAGTACATACTGCATCAGGAAATACACCTACTATAAAATGGCTAAAACAGAAAAAGTGCATGAGCTAGTCCAAGCATGAGAGACCTTTGTAAAAAAAGAAAAAAAAAAAAAAAGCAAATATAAAGTATAGTATGCCAGCTGCTGATTTGTGTAGTGGACAGAATATCCTTCAGAGAATATCCTTCTGTGTGGGGGTTTTGGCCCAACAGAGACATTTACTGTGATGTGCTGATGTCCCACCTTCGAGTTAAACAAAGTGTTGCATATTATAGTGCATAAATAGCTAATATAATATTCTGTGTAAACCTGAAACATCACTTTTTGCAGACTGTGCCCAGGAGTGTCATAATGATTACCAAGCTGCGCCAACATAGTAATTGTGTCAAACATTGCTTCTTACAAACACACTTTGCCCAAAAGTGCTTATATACAGAGCATGATCAATAGGGTGAGATATATTGCGCCCATCTGTGCCATCCAGTGCCCACATACGCATTTTACAAAGCTCTGCTCATGTACACAATGAGCCAATCCACCAGATTGGGCCTATTGTGTACTGCCGCAGGGAGTGTGATCAGCAGCGTACAGAAGTTCTCCCGTGTGAGCAGGGGTGTGTAGTGACACATTATGGTGCCCAACAAACAGTATTTGTGGGTTTATCAGTATTTGTGGGTTTATCAAAACAGCCGTTTTTGGGGATTAGCCACAAATATTATGTATCCCTGCAATATATGAAGGAAAGATCGTAGTAGGTATCTCTATTCTATGTTTGGCCAGCGCTCGGGATCCCAGCGCCCAGCATACTGGCGCTGGGATCCCAACTGCCGGAATGCCATGGGGCGAGCGCAAAGAGCTCCTTGTGGGCTCGCTGCGCTTGCCATGCTGCGGGCACGGTGGTTTTGACCATGTCAACAATATATATGTCGACCATTTGGTGTCGACCTACTGCTTGTCAACCTTTTCACTGTCAGCCTGTTATCCAGATACCACTGCACGCATGGCAAACTGCAATAGACCCTGTGGGCCTGTTTTCATGCGGGCATGGGAGCTGCAGCTTCACCCTCCCCACTGTTACTCAGGCCTGTGTCCACGTCATGAAGTTTCTATCAGTGCCAAATACTGTAAAGTGATTTGGGTACAAATTACCACAGGACTCTGGATAGCTGCAGAAGTGTGTCTTTACTCACTGCAGCCATGCAAAACAATGGCTGCAGCAGCACTTCATGTGAGACAAACACTTCCTGTATGACAAACTGGATGGCAATAATGCAACTTCCACCTATCTACATACAGAATACTGTATATCTACAAATACAGTGTGCCCCAGTTCAGCACTAATAGTGACATTTAAGGCACCCTAGGAGGTTGCCTAGGGTGCCAATGGATATGAGGTATCTAAAAGATTTACTAAACCTTGGATGGAAATAAAGTGAATGGATGTAAAGTACCAGCCAATCAGCTCCTAATTGCCATTTCACAGGCTAGGTTTAAAAAATGACAGTTAGGAGCTGGTTGGCTTGGTACTTTATCTCCATCCACTTTACCTCCATCCAAGGGCTTAGTAAATAGACCTTAACGAGCTGATCATTGACGTACTGTAGAGAAAAAGAGCCAGTAGCAGATGCTCCTGGATGTCCGTGACAGACTGTAATGATTGCCACAACCAAGCAACATGGCTCCACTGTGTGGAGCAGATGTTGCTGTCCCTACCTTCCATCTGCCAAGGCAAGAATGTAATGTTTAAAGCACGCCTGTATTGGACACCCATATTTTATGATTTATGCTTAATTATTCTAAATGTAGGTTTAGGTGTTATAGAGCAGAGTGGTTATATTGCTGCGCCTTAGTGATTGAGCTTCTGACCCAGAATCAATTGACTGAATTTTCGCCTGGTACCCTGGATTTCACATACAAGCTAAACATGTACTGTAGGTTTATGGCCCAAGTGTTCATTTGTGTGGGAAGGAAACCAGACTGTAGCAGGAACTGCTGTGTCTGAGAGAAACTATGGTTTTTGTTTGCAGATGACTGTATAATAGTTTGGTGCTCTATATAGGATAATTATATTACCCCCAAATATGATTTTTGCCTCCAAATCTCTGGATTTACTATTATTAACCATATATCACCTACCACATATTGCCTACAATATGGTTTATTTCACTGTGGAATAAGATAAATAAACAATAATAATAATAATATTAATTAAAGAAAAATAGCGCCACCATCCTTCCTTGTATTAACAGCCCCTTGTTATTCAGCATCATGCCCAGTCCTCTAGGTAGGGGGGGAGGGGGGGGGGGGGGGGGGGGGGGGGTGGGGGCAGATAACCATGCAGCCCCCCTCCCCCCACCTATAGATAATTGGCACAATGAAAATTTACTTTTAGTCCTTTTCCTGTACAAGTGGGCTGTGGGTACCAGGGTAATTAGTAATAATAATCTAATTTCTCCTTTTTAAATAATTAATAATTTAGTATATTAAAAATAATGAAATAGTGCCACTATATTAATAAGTAAAACAAAAGTAGTGGCCCCATTTCTTAAAGAATAATAATAAAAATAAAGAGCAGGTTTTAAAAAGGAAAAAATGTTATATGAAATCTGTTCCTGCCTTGGTCTTGAATAATCCAATTTAAGTAAGAAAAAAAAACCACTGGGATGATACTTGCTCCAAAGAACACAGACACACAATTATTCAACTTCATGTTTGCTAACTAATTAGAAGCCAGATGGCCAATCAGGAGTTATCTTCTATCTTTAAGATAAAGTACAGCTAATCAGATATTCCTGAGCCAGAAAATAGTCAGAAAAAAACCCTTTTGTATTACTGAATATCAAATTGTTTATAATATTGATGTATAATTACTGGAAAAAAGTCCCACATTGCATTACCTAATAGAGAAAACAACAGGTATTCTCTCTAGGGCACAGGTTCTCAAACTCGGTCCTCAGGACCCCACACGGTGCATGTTTTGCAAGTCTCCTCACAAAATCAGAGCCGGCCATAGGTATAGGCAAACTAGGCAATTGCCTAGGGCATTTGATATGCCCAGGGGCATCAGCAGCTTCTGCTGATTAAAATGATATGCGGCATGCCTATATTCTGTGTGTAGCATTTCATATGCAGATACAGCCAGAGTATCACACAGTATATAGCATGCTGTATATCATTTTAATCAGCAGAAGCTGCTTGTGCATCCTAGCCACATAACAATGCAAATAAGATGCATTTTCATTAAAAAATGTGCCCGACGTTAGCACTGAGGCAAGATTTATGAGGACAACATCTGTATCCAAGCAGAGGCAGAGGTCACAGTGTTAGCGGCAGTGTGAGTGCTGTGTGCATGTGAGTGGGTTGGTTGTGCAGTAGTGTTCGGAATATGTGTAAGGAGCATTATGTGTGTCATGTAAAATGCATTAATGTGCAACATATGTATAAGGGTCACTATGTGTGTCTTATGTGTATAAGGGCATTAATAATGTGTGGCATACAGTATGTGTAACAGGGTACTACTGGATTTGTCATTATGTGTATAGGGGCACTAACAATGTGTAGCCAAATGTGTAGGGAGCACTATGTGTGTCATTATGTGTATTAGGGCATTAATAA
The DNA here is from genome assembly GCF_028390025.1 of Pseudophryne corroboree. Classification (NCBI taxonomy): domain Eukaryota; kingdom Metazoa; phylum Chordata; class Amphibia; order Anura; family Myobatrachidae; genus Pseudophryne; species Pseudophryne corroboree. The sequence goes on along the minus strand of NC_086444.1, from coordinate 852,859,240 downwards.
TGTGCGGCATATGTGTAAGGGACATTATGTGTAAAAGGGCATTAATAAAGGTTGTCATAATGTGTAAGCACATCTATGTTTAGAAGGACATTAATAATGTGTCTCATATGTGTTAGGGGCATTACTGTGTGGAATTATGTGTTTAAGTGCTCTTCTATGTGGTGTTGCGTGTAGAAAGGGCACTACTGTGTCGTCTAATGTGAATAAAGAGCAATAGGGTGTAGTGTAATGTGAATAAGGAGCAATTCAGTGTGATGTAATGTGAATAAGGGGCTCTACTGTGAGGAGTAACGTTTATAAGGTAAAGTGATACTACTGTGGGATGTAATATTAATTATGGAAACTATCGCATGATCAAATGTGAATAAAGTGCAGTACTGTGTGGCGTATTTGGAATTGGGGTTACTATTGTGTGGCCATGCCCTTGCCAGCAAAAACACCCCCTTTTTGGGCTGTGCGCCAAATGTGCGAACTGTTCCTATTTAAAATATAGGGGGTACAAACACCAAACTAAGGACTGTATGGCTGAGGGGGTGATGGTTCTGGAAAGAAGTGCAAGGTCAGAGGCGGAACCAGGGGTGGTGCTAGGGGGCACCAGCCAAAATCTTGCCTAGGGCATCATATTGGTTAGGGCCGGCTCTGCACAAAATCACAAGTGAAGTAATTAGCTCCACCTGTGGACCTTTTCAATGTGTCAGTGAGTAATTAATACACCTGCGCACTTTCTGGGTTACCTGCAAAACATGCATTGTGTGGGGGTCCTGTGGACCTAGTTTGAGGACCACTGCTCTAGGGGTATTAAATTCCCTATGATTGTCCAATAAAAGGTCTAGAGGTCACTAACTTCACTATAAGGTGACAAATTCTCTATTTGAAAAGTTGTTAAATACTACAATACAGTATTTCCATTTAATTCTAAGTTTAAAATGTTCTAAATATTTTACTGCATTGTTAATATTTCACAGTCCAAAGTACAGCAGAATATTTACAAGATTATCAAGTACACGATTTGCTGTATCATTATCCAACACCACGTTGTCACACCTATTCTTATGTACTGTATGCTTGCTACTGCAAGTTTGCAGTCAAAACCTATGCCAAGAGCTTATGCCCAAGATTTATAGCTTTGAGACATGACAATTGGATAATAATTACTGACTGAAACAGATACAATTTTAACAAAATTATTTATTTAATCAAAGAGGTCATATTCTGTATGATCTCCATAACCATTAGGCCCAGTGACAGAGGAGGGGGGTCAACAGGGAAATCTATACCGGGCCTGCGGTTCAGAGAGGCCCCGAGACAGAGGGCAAAAAAAACAAGTGCTGGAGCATCTGTTAATACTCCGCTCTGCCTGCCCACCAATTAAGTAATTAAAAACAATTAACTGGGCCTCACCATCCATTCAGTAATGGCTGACTCCCGTGATTCCCTCCCCCCCCCACCCCATACTACACTACACTGCAGCTGCAAGCAGCCTCCACTAGTCCATGTGCATGGCTCCACCCCTGCCCAGGCACTAACTTCCCACGGGGCTTTTGCAGCACAGACCACAGGTAAGCTTGTGTCAGATACTGTAGCCAGCCTCCAGCTCCCCAACCTCAGCTTGCAGTATGCACTCCAACTCTCGCCCATCACACCTGTAGCCAGCCCCCAACCCACCACCCTCTGTAGTGTGCAAACACCTACAGCCACCCCCTGTAGTGTGTTTACCCCCTCTCCCCATAGTGTGCACCCCTTTGTAGCCAGTCACCATACCCCCCTCCCCATAGTGTGCGCCCCTGTAGCCAAACTCCAGCCCCCCCCCCCCCCATTATGTGCTCATATTGTAGCCAGCCTCCAACCATCCCCCCTACAGTGTGAACCCCTGAAGACAGTCTCCAAACCCCCTTCCCATAGTGTACTCCACTGGTGACACCAAAGTGACACAAAAGTGCAGGCTGTTCTGCAGTGACAGGAGCCGGGTGCTGCAGTGTGAATATTCTCCTGCAGCACCCAGCCCCTGTCAGAGCCGGCATTACACACAGCAGTCTCCGATGGCAGCCAGCATCACCAGAGCTGGAGGACAACCCATCGGAGTGATGTAACAGGGATTCCCATGAGGCCACACACCCTTTATTAGGCCACACCCCTTGTTGGGTAGTTGCGCCTATGGCGCGGGTGTGTGTGTGTTGTAATACTGAGTGTGCATTGGGGTGTTACAACACCCCGGTGGCGCCTCTTGGTGTGCTGGGCTCCAAAAAGACATGTATTTATTACTGACTGCTGTTTTACATGTTATATACTGTAGTCATTTTAGTGGTAGATATATGTGAAACTGTTTTTTTGTGTGTGTGTTTTTTTCTAGCAAACTTATTATTTAGAAAAAAACTAAATTGCTCAAAGGGACTCTGAAAAAATAAAAGCACGATTCAAACTAATTTTTTAGGGTAAATTTACTAAAGCTATTAAAAAGTAGTGATGATGCCCATGGTAACCAATTAGATTCTGTCTATCTTTTCTCTATTGCACCCAGAAAATTATAGACAGAATCTGATTGGATGCTATGGGCAACATCACCACATTTCAATTTTAGAAGCTTTAGTAAATTTACCCCTTAGAGTTTTACCAAAGCTTGGAAAGAGATAAAGTGGAGAGAGATAAAGTACCAACCAATCAGCTTCTAACTGCCATTTTACAGGCAGTGTTTGAAAAATTTCAGAAATTGGTTGGTACTTCATCTCTCTCCACTTTATCTCTCTCCAAGCTTTGATAAATCTCCCAGTAGGGCTGGGTACATATCACAGTGATGTGTATCGTGGCTGATGAGATGATCGCTGTAATGATACATCACTTGCCCATACACACTGAACGATATATCACATGTCCTACGTGATATATATTGTTCATTAGCTGTATTCAGCTGCATGCTGTTGGCTGTCAGGTCATCCCATCTGCTGTGTAGTAGAACCACAGAAATAACGACCCCAATGTCAGCAGGTGGGAGCTCACAATCATGGCTACACATCAGATAGTGTGTATAATATAGCACTTTCGATCCAAAGGATAGGATGACATATCATCTGATGTGTACCCCAGCCTTATTTTTTTTTAGTGGACAGAGAAAATATTCAGAAATACACATTTATTTTATTTATTAAGCATTTTATATAACACCTGCATATTCTGCAGTGATTTACAGAGAATATTTAATCATTTGTATCAGTATATCTAAACCCTTGTTAATGCCTATGTAGGTTTTTATCCCTTTTTATTGCCTTAACAGGGGAGTAACCCCTAAAAATATAAAGAGTTGAATCGCAGCCTTAAAACTAAGAAACACATGAGTCCATTACTAACAAAGAAGAATAGTGAGTTTTACACAAGGTGCATTTAAGACCCAGCTAATGTTGCTAAAATATTAGTCTTTAATTACAATTGTTAAAACAATAGGGGTAATATAGAGTTGATCATAGCAGCAAATTTGTTAGCAGTTGGGCAAAACCATATGCACTGCAGGGGGGTCAAATATAACATTGCAGAGAGAGCTAGATTTGGGTACAGATTGGATACACCCAAGGATACTCAAAGAGCTAAAAGATGTGTTGGTTACACCTTTAACAGAATTATTTAACCAGTCACTAAATACAGGTGCAATCCCAGAGGACTGGAAAAGAGCAAATGTAGTTCCACTGCACAAAAGTGGAAGCAAGGAAAAAACAAGTAACTACAGACCAGTAAGCCTTACATCAGTAGTAGGGAAAGTAATGGAAAAACTAATTAAAGAAAAGAGTTGTGGAATATCTTAAATCAAACAACTTACAGATCAAAACAGCATGGATTTACTGGTGGGAGATCATGCCAAACAAATCTTACTGACTTTTTTGACTCTGTGACGAAAATAATAGATCAAGAGGGAGCTGTAGCTGTAGCATATCTAGACTTTAGTAAGGCATTTGACACTGTCCCACATCGCAGACCACTAAATAAACTTGAAAGCGTGGGGGTGGATTATAAATCAGTTAAATGGATAAGAACATGGTTGCAGGATAAGAAACAGACAGTTGTAGTAAATGGAGGGAAATGTTACCAGTGGAGTACCCCAGGGATCTGTACTTGGTCCAGTTCTCTTTAATATCTTTGTTGGTGACATTGCAAATGGTATTGAAGGGAAAGTTTGCCTTTTTGCTGATGATACAAAATATGCAACAGGGTAGACACACCGGGAGGGGTAAAACAAATGATTGATGACCTAGGTAGGCTTCAGAAATGGTCAAGAACGTGGCAACTACAGTATAATGCTAAAAAAAATGCAAAATCATGCACTTGGGTCTCAAAAACCCAAAGGCTAAATATAGTATCAAGGGTTACTATAATGGAAACTACTGAGGAGGAAAGGGATTTAGGAGTCACTATTTCAAGTGACTTGAAGGCAGGAAAGCAATGCAACAAAGCAATGAGAAAGGCAAGTCAGATGCTTGGATGCATAGGGAGAGGAATCAGTAGCAGAAAAAAGAAGTGATAATGCCACTGTATAGGTCATTGGTACAGCCCCATCTGGAATACTGTGTCCAGTTCTAGAGACCATATCTCCAGAAGTATATAAATACATTTGAGGGTGTACAAAGAAGGGCAACTAAAATGGTGCATGGCCTACATCACAAAACTTACCCGGAAAGGCTAAAAGATCTTAACATGTATAGTTTGGAGGAGAGAAGGGAAAGGGGGGACATGATAGAAACTTTCAAATATATCAAGGGTCTTAACAAAGTTCAGGAGGGAAACATTCTTCAAAGTGTTTAGGCGCCGGGGTCCGCTCGTCGGTGCGGCCCGGCGCCTAGCAACCAGGGACGCCGGTGCGCGTACAGCCACCGGCTCCCTGGCAACGCTGGATGCCGGGCGCACGGAGCCGCTCAGACCCTAGCAACGGGGACGCCACGTTCGGGCCGCGTTCCCCGTTGCTGGGTCTTTTCTAATTTGTATTAATGGTGTGCTGGCCGTGCAGCATGCAAGCTGCACGGCATTACTTGTGATTACCCAGTCTGGCTCCTGATTGGGGAGCTCACAGTTATAAGCACCCTTTGGACTTCTCACAGACGCCGGTGATAGCTTCCTGTTTGCCTGTGTCAGTTACAGAGAGTTTCCAGTCCTGCTCAATCGGTTGTTCCTGTCCTCAGTGATCCTGTACTCGGAAGTTTGTCATCTATTCCTGGAGTCTGACCGAGCACCTTTAACATCCTGTGGTGTTCGTGAGTCGCGGCATAGCCGTGTGTTGCGGCTTTGACCGCTTACTGTTTATTATTTTGTATCTTTGTGTTCTGGAGCTTTTGCGGAGGATTCCGCTCTCCCTGGTCCACTCTGGTGTCCAGCGGGCGGTGCTGGATAGGAGTGACGGATCAGTGGATCTTTGGTTGTCCTTTTCCCTGGCGGCTAGTCCGCACATACTTCTTTGGTTAAGTTAGTTAGCTTGTAACCCCTGGCCTGGTTGCTTAGTCAGAGGGCCCCTTGTTATCACCCTGTCTCGGATTTCCCTTTGTCTCCCATTAAGACCTGAGGGGGCATCGGGTTGGCAGACATAATCCGCCCTTCGAACGCGGCTGCCATGGGCTCAAGCAACCATAGTCTCGCAGGGATTTCTGATAACACGGGCGAGACAACGGAGTTAGGGCGCCAGGGGTTACTAGGCTCTCCTGCTCCCACAAACCAGTATATCTTTCCTGTACTCAGACCTCTGCCATAAGATCTCCTCTGGTCTGGAGTACGGAATCATAACATTATCACCGGCCAGACTAAAATTTAAAATTAACAGGAGTTAATTTTTCCCTTGTTCAGTGGGGAGATTTGTCGGCCTCATGAATCCCACCGGTGGTCGGGCCAAATCCTGGCCAGCTTCTAGTTAGCCAGATTCAAGAACTTACTCAGATGGTTCAGGATCTGTCCCTTCGGGTGAGGTCACAGGAAGATCTGTTACGGACTTCCCAAGGGTCATTCCTGAACCAAAAATGCATCTGCCTGACCGTTTTTCTGGGGATAGAAAACAGTTTTTTAATTTTAAAGAGTCTTGTAAACTTTTATTTTCGTTTGAGACCAGTCTCCTCAGGTACGGAGGCTCAGCGGGTTGGAATTATTATTTCTCTGCTTCAGGGGGATCCTCAGACCTGGGCTTTTGTTTAAAGACAGACGATCCGGCTTTATTTTCTGTAGACGCCTTTCTGAAGTCTTTAGGACTGTTATATGACGACCCTGACTAGAGAGGCATCCGCCGAGACTCAGTTGCGTGCTCTCAGACAGGGTAGGAATCCCGCAGAGAATTATTGTACGGAGTTTCGCCGTTGGTCGAATGACTGTGGATGGAATGACCCCGCCCTGCGCAGTCAGTTTCGCCTCGGCTTATCTGAGTCTATAAAAGACAGTCTCCTTCAGTATCCCGCTCCTGAGACTCTCAGATAAACTCATGGAGCTCTCTATTAAGATTGATCGTCGGCTCAGAGAGCGGAGGGCTGAAAAAGGAGCATCTGTCGGGTCAACTCCTTGTGTTTTTTCCATCCCTGTAGACATAGAGGAGCCTATGCAGATAGGTCTCTCCAAACTGTCTCCTGAAGAAAGAACCAGAAGGCAAAATTCTGGTCTTTGTTTATACTGTGGAGGTAAGGGACATTTTGCCCGTAGTTGTCCGAACAAGTCGGGAAACGTCTCGACCAAGTGAATTGTGAGGGGGTTCACTTTGGTCTGCAGCTTATCTCCTCAAATAATTCACTGTTAGTCCAGCTAAAGTTTCCTTTGGCAGCCTCTGTTCCTCGGTCTCTGTTTTTGTGGACAGTGGAGCTGCAGGGAACTTTATGGATTTAACATGGGCCAAGACCTTAGGTATTCCTCAGTTAGCCTTGGGTAGGTGTATCACCATGCATGGTTTAGATGGGAGTCCCTTGTCCAATGGGGTTATTTCTCTCTGTACACCTCCTGTTCTACTCTCGGTAGGAGCTCTGCATTCTGAAAAAATTGAGTTTTTCCTCACCCATTTGCCCAGCAGTTCCAGTGGTTCTGGGTCACCCATGGCTGGCCTTTCATAATCCCATCATTGATTGGCAGTCGGGGGAGATCTCACAATGGGGTACCATCTGTAATAAAGAATGTATTACGCTTTCCCATCAGAATAGCTGCTGCCATTCCCGCACCCATTCCTGTGGAATACCAGGATTTTGTTGATGTTTTTTCCAAGGGCAATGCGGATATTTTGCCTCCCCATAGGCCTTATGATTGTGCTATTGAGCTAATTCCTGGTGCCACTTTGCCTAAGGGAAGGTTATATGCATTGTCCGGACCTGAAACCGTGGCCATGAATGAGTATGTTAAAGAAAGCCTAGGGAAAGGATTTATCAGGCCATCTAAATCCCCTTTAAGTGCAGGCTTCTTTTTCGTAGAGAAGAAGGATGGTTCACTCAGACCCTGCATTGACTTTAGAGCCTTGAATAAAATCTCAGTAAAAAATACTTACCCTCTGCCACTGATCTCTGTCCTCTTTGATCAGCTACGTTCGGCTGTGATTTTTTCTAAGATTGACCTGAGAGGAGCCATATAACCTCATCAGAATCAAGTCAGGGGATGAGTGGAAAACGGCATTCAGTACTCAGTCAGGCCACTATGAGTATCTGGTTATGCCATTCGGCCTGTCTAACGCTCCGGCAGTTTTCCAGGATCTCATTAACGATGTGCTCCCGTGAATTTCTTGGAAAATTCGTTGTAGTCTACTTAGACGATATTTGATTTATTCTGACTCGGTAGAACAACATGTTACCCAGGTGCGTCAGGTTCTAAAAAAATTACGTGAAAATCACCTATATGCCAAGCTGGAGAAGTGTGAATTTCATGTCACGGAGGTATCCTTTTTAGGATACATTATTTCCCCTCGGGGATTCCGTATGGAACCAAAAAAGCTCCAAGCCATCCTCAGTTGGGCGCAACCCCCACCAACTTAAAAGCAATTCAGCGCTTTTTAGGGTTTGCGAACTACTATAGAAGATTTATTCACTCTTTCTCTGACCTAGTTGCTCCCATTGTGGCACTGACTAAAAAGGGAGCAGATCCTACCAATTGGTCACGGTGGAAGCTGAGTTATCTTTTCAGGCCTTGAAACAAGCCTTTGTCTCAGCCCCTGTCCTCAGACACCCCAACCCAGAATTGCCTTTTCATTGTTGAGGTTGATGCCTCAGAGGTTGGAGTAGGGGCTATCCTGTCTCAGAAGGATCCGGATTCCCTTGAATTACATCCTTGTGCCTTTATGTCCAGGAAATTCTCTTCTGCTGAATCCAACTACGATGTTGGTAACCGGGAATTGCTGGCTATTAAATGGGCTTTCGAGGAGTGGAGGCATTGGCTTGAGGGAGCGACTCATATCATTTCAGTTTTGACTGATCACAAAAATCTTCAATACATTGAATCAGCTAAACGACTGAATGCCCGGCAGGCTCGTTGGGCTTTATTTTTTACTCGTTTCAAATTCATTATCACCTTCAGGCCAGGTTCCAAGAATACCAAGGCAGATGCCCTGTCACGCAGTTTTCTTCCAGTTCAAGACAACAGTCCTGTTACTCCCATACTTCCGTCTTCAGTCATTCGGGCAGGCCTCACACAGGGATTTTATTTACCCAGTTAAAGCTGCTTCAACATCAAGCTCCTGGAAATACTCCTGCTGGTCGTCTTTTTGTCCCTGAGTTTTTTGAGAGCAACTGTTTTGACGGAGTTTCATGATAGCAAAGTTGCCGGGCATCCGGGAATCGCTAAGGACTTTTGGAATTAGGTCTCCCGCTCAGTATGGTGGCCTGGTCTTTCCAAAGACATTAAAGAGTTTGTTTTTTCGTGTCAGGTCTGTGCACAGCATAAAGTTCCCCGTTCTTTGCCTATCGGTCAGCTTATGCCCTGAATGTTCCTCTTAGGCCATGGTCTCATATCTCCATGGATTTTGTGGTGGACCTACCTCTGTCAGCCGGATGCCGAGTCATATGGGTGGTAGTGGACCGTTTTAGCAAAATGGCCCATTTCATTGCTCTTTCCCCGATTTGCATCTGCCCAGGGATTGGCAGTCTTGTTCCTCCGCCATGTTTCAGACTCCATGGGTTACCCACTGATATTGTTTCTGATCGGGGTCCACAATTCATTGCACAGTTTTGGAAATCTTTTTGTGTCTCATTGAAGATGAAATTATCTTTAACGTCAGGCTACCATCCCCAATCCAACGGGCAGACTGAGCGAGTTAATCAATCACTAAAACAATATTTGCGTTTGTACTCGGCCAAACTCCAAAATGACTGGTCTGAGTTTCTTCCATTGGCGGAGTTCGCTTACAATAATGCCTGTCATTCCTCCACCAATGTGTCTCCATTTTTTGCAGTTTTTGGTTTTCACCCCAGAGCAAATTCCTTTTTTCAACATTCCTCTGTCTCCTCACTGACCTTGACCTCTCATCTTAGGCTCATTTGGAGAAAAGTGCACCTGGCTCTCAGAAAAGCGGATTTTCTGACAAGCTCCGGCGGCCGTGCACTTTTAAAGTAGGAGATAGGGTATGGTTGTCGACTCGCAACATTAAACTTCGACAAACCTCAGCCAGATTGGGTCCTAAATTTATTGGACCATTTCACATTATCAAAAAAGTCAATCCAGTTGCCTTCCGGTTACGTTTACCAAAAACTTTACGGATCGGAAATACTTTCCATTGCTCTTTGCTGAAACCATTTGTCTCGTCCAGTAGATTTCCTCGTAAGATATCTCAGGGGAGATCACCAATAGATGTACAGGGTCAGCAGGAGTTCTTGGTGGAGAAGGTTCTCGATTCCAAGTTGTCCCGGGGTCGGCTTTATTTTTTGGTGCATTGGAGAGGTTATGGTCCAGAAGAAAGGTCTTGGGTCCTGGATAAGGATCTCCATGCCCCGAGGCTCAAGAGGGCATTTTTTTGAGAATTTCCCCAGAAACCTGGCTTTAGGGGTTCCTTGACCCCTCCTCAAGGGGGGGGGTACTGTTAGGCGCCGGGGTCCGCTCGTTGGTGCGGCCCGGCGCCTAGCAACCAGGGACGCCGTGCACGTACAGCCGCCGGCTCCCTGGCAACGCTGGATGCCGGGCGCACGGAGCCGCTCAGACCCTAGCAACGGGGACGCCACGTTCGGGCCGCGTTCCCCGTTGCTGGGTCTTTTCTAATTTGTATTAATGGTGTGCTGGCCGTGCAGCATGCAAGCTGCACGGCATTACTTGTGATTACCCAGTCTGGCTCCTGATTGGGGAGCTCACAGTTATAAGCACCCTTTGGACTTCTCACAGACGCCGGTGATAGCTTCCTGTTTGCCTGTGTCAGTTACAGAGAGTTTCCAGTCCTGCTCAATCCGGTTGTTCCTGTCCTCAGTGATCCTGTACTCGGAAGTTTGTCATCTATTCCTGGAGTCTGACCGAGCACCTTTAACATCCTGTGGTGTTCGTGAGTCGCGGCATAGCCGTGTGTTGCGGCTTGACCGCTTACTGTTTATTATTTTGTATCTTTGTGTTCTGGAGCTTTTGCGGAGGATTCCGCTCTCCCTGGTCCACTCTGGTGTCCAGCGGTGCTGGATAGGAGTGACGGATCAGTGGATCTTTGGTTGTCCTTTTCCCTGGCGGCTAGTCCGCACATACTTCTTTGGTTAAGTTAGTTAGCTTGTAACCCCTGGCCTGGTTGCTTAGTCAGAGGGCCCCTTGTTATCACCCTGTCTCGGATTTCCCTTTGTCTCCCATTAAGACCTGAGGGGGCATCGGGGTTGGGCAGACATAATCCGCCCTTCGAACGCGGCTGCCATGGGCTCAAGCAACCATAGTCTCGCAGGGGATTTCTGATAACACGGGCGAGACAACGGAGTTAGGGCGCCAGGGGTTACTAGGCTCTCCTGCTCCCACAAACCAGTATATCTTTCCTGTACTCAGACCTCTGCCATAAGATCTCCTCTGGTCTGGAGTACGGGAATCATAACACAAAGGAAGAGAAGTATTAGAACTCGAGGACATACACTGAGACTGGAGAGGGTAGGTTCAGGAGAAATTTAAGGAAAAATTACTTCACATAAAGGGTAGTGGATAAGTGGAATAGCACCCATCAGAGGTGGTAGAGGCTTAGACTGCAAAGCAATTTAAATATGCTTGGGATAGGCATATGAATACCCTTGCAAAGAATTAAGGTTCAAAAAGGGTTGAGATTGTCTAAAGGATAAAAAAAGGGGCAGACTAGATGGGCCAAGTGGTTCTTATCTGCCGTCAAATTCTATGTTTCTATGGGGGTCATTCCGAGTTGATCGCTCGTTGCCGTTTTTCGCAGCGTAGCGATCAGGTGAAAAAACGGCATTTATGCGCATGCGCATGGTTCGCAGCGCGCATGCGCTAAGTACTTTCACACAAAACTTTGTAGTTTTACACAAGCTCGAGCAACGCTTTTCAGTCGCTCGAGTGTTTGTTGTTTGATTGACAGGAAGTGGGTGTTTTTGGGCGACAACTCAGCGTTTTCAGGGAGTGTGCTAAAAAACACAGGCGTGCCAGGTAAAAACGCAGGAGTAGCTGGAGAAACTGGGGAGTGGATGGCCGAACGCAGGACGTGTTTGTGATGTCAAACCAGGAACTAAACAGACTGCAGTCATCGCAAGATAGGAGTAAGTATCGAGCCACTCTGAAACGGCATGAAATTTTTAAGTAGCAGAACTGCTAACCTTTCGATCGCACTTCTGCTAAGCTAAGATACACTCCCAGAGGGCGGCGGCTTAGCGTTTGCACTGCTGCTAAAAGCAGCTAGCGAGCGATCAACTCGGAATGAGGGCCTATGTTTCTAACTACAGAATTTCACTCTATTCAATGCAGTATTTGGATTTGGCCGTTTCCGACAATACCAATCCAACTTTTTTTAAAGTCGGATTGACATTGTCGGTAACGGGGCTAAAACCTGTCGGTTTTGGTCGTGTATCCGACAAAACACGTGGCCGCCAATCCACGTGTTTTCCGACAAGTCATATTTTCTGACTTGTCGGATAAACGGGAGTATGATTGAATAGGTCGAATCTGGATTCGACCTTAAACTCCCGTTAATCCGACAAGTCAGGAAATCCGACTTGAATTGAATCCACCCCTAAGCAAGTGAAAAATAATAAATTCAAATGAGGTATCTCCATGGTTAATGTATTTGTGTAGATTTAGCTTGCGGCATGGTAAAAGAATATGTAATTGTAGTTAGTTACAGTCTAGTTAATAGTAACATATTTGAAGATATCCTTGTACCTGTAGAAGAATAGTATCTATTAGTTGCTATACACTTGATATAACCGCATATAATTTCAATAAACAAAATAACTGATACTAATGTTCTCCTAAAATGTTACAATATGTAGTTAGGTAGACTCTTGTCCATATATTTCATACAACATACTCATAAAAATAAATTAGTAATTTCCAGAGGCGGATTTAGACCTCATGGGGCCCTAAGCAGCGATTTGTGGCCCCCCCTTCCTCAAACAATCCTCAGTGTGCCACTGTGTGTGCCAGAGTGTGTGTGTGTGGGGACTGATATATAATGCAGGCACCCACACCTTATAATACTTATTATTACACCGAATCACGTTAGTGTTGACTGCATTATATATGAGTGCCCCCCCATTACTGATTGTAGAGCCTAGTAGGTCCCACATCTCTTATAATACCCATTATTACACCTCTCAGTCAGTGTGACTGTATTAATTATATATCAGTGCTCCACTGATTGTAGCAGGCATCTCCCATACTCTATAGTACTTACAATAAAGTATAATAGCATATACTGTAGATATATCACCAGTCAGTGTGTGTCTCCTCCCCAGCCATGATTGTAGCAGGCAGATGTTAGAGACTGAACTTAAAATAACACTGTCCAACCACAGCCCACACCCAACCCATCCCCGCCTGATTAGAATTTGAGGTAGGTGGATGTTCTATAAAATAAAATCAAAATACTGTAATAAAGCCCAGCTCGCACAATTTCGGTGAAGCTTGTGGTCTGCTAGAAATTATACAGCCTTGTCAGTGGGCCCATAGGGACCAGCAGGGCCCCCTGAGACAACAGGGCCCTAAGCAGTTGCTTTGGTTGCCTTGTGGAAAATCCTCCTATGGTCATTTCCCTTCAGGTTGTTACATAATCACTGTTAGATATAGCATATCCCCATACTGTGGGTTATCCTATTTCAGTCAGGGATAATGTGATTTCCTGTCACAATAAAATCACACAGTAACAAACATGCTATGTTATCTAAATCTCACAGGTCTAAGCCCACATTCTAATCTGTATTAGTAAAACATAACACACTCATATTGTACAACAACAAGGCCAATGTGCACTTCGCTAATCAAATGCATTATCAAGGCTTACTGTGTTGTTCTTATATAGACCGGTTTTATAAATCTGAAAGACTGCCATTAGAAGGCTTCCCCATGTGGCCATTTTAGTGTATTACACAGTTCTGCATGTTTTATTACATGTTAATTTTAATTAATAACTGGTACATATTTTAACAAAACCGCTGTGTATAAGCATCTATTCTATTCTGCTAACCCCAAGCGCTACCTTCTTTTTGTGGTTATTATATATATATATATATATATATATATATATATATAGTCCATGACAGCCGGCACTCCCATCAATATCAGCAGCTTCGCCCCGTGCCTATATATATATATATATATATATATATATAGAGTGTGAGAGAGAGAGAGAGAGAGAGAGAGGGAGAGAGAGATTCACAAACTCCTTTGGCAGCAGCTGGTAGTTGCGCCGTGACAGCTTTTTTTCTTGTCTGCATTATCAAGGTTTGTCCATGGATATCTTATTTTAATATTTTTCATCTGCAAAACTAAATTTAAATTGTAGTTTTGTACTAACACTTTAATTATGGATGGTGTACCCATTAAACTTTAAACCCTTTGATTTTTATAGGGTTCAGCTTAGCTAGCTACTGTGATATGTACTGTGGATCAAGAAACGTTGAACTATAAGTATTTAGAGATACTGTAACTATTTCTATACATTTATGTAGTGCGATTGTTTGTTTCACTGCATCATCACCCACACGCACATATTGTATATATCTTTCCAATAGTTCCTAGGTGATGTGACTCTGTGTGGTATTCTACTGTACATGTATTATACTATATATACACTTCAACCAGTGTAGTATTTCTCAAGTTCACAATTTCTCCTCTTATATACCATGTTTTAGTGTATTTATTTAGCGAGTCAATCAGTTGTACAGTCCTATACTAAGATTGATATTTATCAAATGTTGTCAAGAGATAGTGGAGATACTAAGCAATCAGCTTCTAGCTGTCATTTTACAGGCTGTTTGCAAAATGTCAATTACACTTTCTCTCCAAGCTTTGATAAATATCTCCCTAAATATACTTAATTTAGTATTGGAAATACTGTAACATGCAACTTTGAAACGGTCCATATTTTTATTTACTTATTTACATTACAGATCCCAGCATAATTAAAATGGTATCTGGTTAGGCTGTAGAAATACAGACGCCGGAATCCCAACACTGATCAGAATGCTGGCGCCGGCATCCCGAATGAGACCCCAATGGTGGCGCTGGTATCCCGGCAGCCATGATCCCGTTGAGGGACTGCCCGGCCACTGGAGATGTAAGCCGTGCAGGGGAACGTGGTTAGGTTTAGGCTGAGGTAGGAGGATTAGGGTTAGGCTGTGGAGTGGGAGGGTTAGGTTTAGGCTGCGTGGAGGGGGGTTAGGCTTAGGCACCCCTGGGGAGGGTTAGGGTTAGGCTGCCGGAAGGAGGGATTAGGTTTAGGCACCACCTGGGAGGGTTAGATTTAGGAAGCGGGGGGGAGGGGGATGGGAGGGTTAGGTTTAGGCTGCAGTAAGGGAGATTCAGCGTTAGGGGGTGAGGGGTAGCATGCTTTCCTGACCCCTTGTCAGGATTCTAAACATCGGGATGCTGCAATTCATATTCTGACCGCCGGAATCCCGAACGCTGGCATTTCAGCCCCAACCCATTAACATGAGTGGCCTGAATTTATATTAGCAAATGGCAATAGGCATTTCCTTACCAGCAAGAGTCTAAGTGCCAATCATGTTTTTCTGCTGTTTATACGGGTTTGGTATGGAATCCCGGCTGTTAGGATACTGGAAGGTATGTGCTTCTATCGCTAACCCCTCCTCTAGTGCCTAACCATAACCCCCTTCCCCCGGGCTCCAGCACTAACAGTGACCCCGATACCTACGGGGTGGAGACGATCGGTGTTCCGTAATCCAAGTGGTGCCGGGATTCTGGCATCGGTCACATGCCAGCCGGTATTGCGACTGCTGGGATGCTAAATGCATCCTGTTTCTACCACTTATGTAGGGACATTTCCGCTACAGATTGGACTGTATTGAGATAAAAAAAAATAAAGCACAAGACCTCTGATGCATGTTCAAAATGTCATGCTTGGCAAGGGTATGTGAGAAAGGGAATGGTGTATAACTTGGACTGTTGCATGACAAGCACAGGCGTGGCTGTGGAACGCACAAGGAGTCAGCTTACGCTAGGATCCTGTTCTGTGTGTTCAGCAACACCACCATTCAATTACTTAATGAAGTTAATTGATAGCTGCTGCTATCTCTTTCGCCCTGCACCTTACACCCTCTTTATTATACATAAACATTTTACAAGTGTCATACCCAGGATTAGAACCCACAACCTATTACACTGGAATCAGACTTCTTACTGATGAAACTATTTGCTCCTGCATAGCAGCAGAATTCTAACTATATGAAGATACTTCTCTGACAATTACAAGTAACTTTATATAGTTAGAATTCTCATGCTGCCTATACAGGAGCAAATAGCTCTATCAGTAAGGTGCATGCTTCCAGTATAATAGGTTATGGGTTCAAATCCTGGGTATAACACTTTTAAATTATTGTAAGAGAAATAATAATGAGTAACTGAGCAGATCTATGTAGTGTGTGACTGCACACTACATTACTATATATACATACATACATATATTTATTTATTTATTTATCTTTACTTATTTATCTATATATAGTGTAGGCACCAATAGTTATCTTGCCTCCGGGCATCTTACGTCACTGAAAGATAGTATTATAAGTATTAAATGGTGTTAGCCAGGGTAACTAAAGCAATGTTTTATAACCATTCTTGTTTACTGAGAGTATCCTGCATTGCCAGAAGCGGACTGCATCTGTAATTGTCAGGCTCAAAGTTTAGCATTCAAAGTCAGTAGCAAGCTATATTCCCTATCAAACAGACACACTAGTGTTAGTTTTGTCAGAAGTCAAATAACTGACCAGTAGGTCTTTGGAACATGGGTAGATTGGCTATAGACCATTTCAAGATTTTCCCCAATAGGCCAATGATCCGTGATTCACATAATGGGGCTACTTGAGTATCAGGGGTTGCTGATTCAGTGACAAATTCAATAATCTGGCCAGAATCTCTGTAGCCTGTTACTTTAGAGATAGCTTTACTCATATAATGCTACTTATAGCTGTGCGCATTCACTTCACCATCACCATTTCTGCTTGCAGTCTACTCTCTTCCTCCTACTCTGGACTGGAGCACCTGGGCAAAACAAATGCAAACACAGCATAAACTTAGACAAAGGGGGTAATTCAGACCTGATCACTAGGGTGCGTTTTTTGCATCCCTGCGATCAGGTAGTCGCAGCCTACAGGGGGAGGGGGAATTTGCTGTGCAGGGGTGCGATCACATGTGCAGGAGAGCTGCACAAACAGAAGTTTGTGCAGTCTCTGCACAACCCAGGACTTACTCAGCCGCTGCGGTGAACGGGGCCGGAGCTGGCGTCAGAAACCCTCCCTGCAAACGCCAGGTCCCTCCTACGTTTTTCTGGACACTCCTCAAAAATGGTCAGTTGCCACCCACAAACGCCCTCTTCCTGTCAATCTCCTTGCATTCGCTTGTGCAATGGGATTTTTCGCACCATCCCGTCACTGTCCGGCGCTACCTGTCGCTGCGGACCGACGCGCCTGCGCATTGCAGTGCATATGCATGCGCAGTTCAGACCTGATTGCCCACTGTGCGAAAACGCACAGCAGTGATCAGGTCTGAATCGGCCCCAAAGATTGATCTCCTTTTTGACATGA
This sequence comes from Pseudophryne corroboree, assembly GCF_028390025.1. Taxonomy (NCBI): domain Eukaryota; kingdom Metazoa; phylum Chordata; class Amphibia; order Anura; family Myobatrachidae; genus Pseudophryne; species Pseudophryne corroboree. The sequence goes on along the minus strand of NC_086444.1, from coordinate 852,842,105 downwards.
CACATGACTCTGTGCTGTGCAGCTAACCACTGTGCCACTGTGCTACACACTTATTAAAAAAACACCTAGTGGGGTGTGGCTTGGCTGGAGAAGAGAGCAGACGCGTGTCTGCTGCTCTCCTCTCTCCAGTGCTCTATATTAGTGTTTTCTGTGTGCTCACCCACTGGATATCCTCTCTGGGGGCTCCCCATCCCTCCCTGTGGGTCCCCTCAGCCCTGTGGCGTTTGCTGCGGAGCCGGGGAGTGGTTTTCACCGCTCTTGCAGGTTGCGGCCCTCGCCCATAAAGAAGCCGGGGACTCGCGTACTCCCGGCTCCCGCGTCTTGAGCTCCACGGCGGGAGCACGGCGCCGGGAAGCGGCGCGGACCCCGCACTCAAGCTCCGGATCATACAGGGGCCCTCCCCTGACCCCCAGGGCAGACACCCCCCGAGGCAGAGGATCGGAGGGAAGCCTGGCAGGGGAGACGGAGGAGAAACAGACAGCCAGGGAGACGCGGCGGCCATCTTAAGTCCTTCTGGTGGAGCTGGAATTGAGGTAGCAGGGTGCTCTTGCGGCTGTGGGGGTCTCTGGATTGGGGATACCTTGGGTCTGGTGGACCTCTGGTATTGATCCCTCCCTGGTCTTGCTTTGGGGTCCCTGTGGTAGGATTTGTGCATATACCTATAAGTGCAAAAATAGACTTACACTTGGCACTATTCTTCTCTACTGCACGTGCCCCACCTGGTGGCCTCTAGCTGCAATAGCCCACATTTCCCTCTCAGTGTGCTGGATATATAATACATAGTGTTCTGCAGACTTCATTAGACCGCAGATTTCCCGGCTCCCGCCGAGACGAGCGGCCGCGATGTCCACATGGCTGAATAACATTATGTTCTGATTGCTCTGAGAAGGCCCCGCCTGCGCCCGAATGCTTTTATGACATGATGTGACAGCCCGACAAGACTGTGGATCCTTCCTCGACTGACGCTCCAGACGCCTCTTGCCTCTAGTTCCTCTACCTTTGTCATTCAGCGTTGCAATGCCTCCCAAGAAATATAAGGCTGCTAAAACTGTTTCCCAGGTGGTGTTCTTTAAACCTTCTCCCCAGGCCGCTAAAGCAAAGGACATACGGGGTGGCGCCTCTAAACCCGCTGCTCTTGTGTCCTCACCACTTAGAGATACGCCTGTCCCTGCAACTGCACACGTCAGCTCCATTGCCGACAGCGAAGCGCTTACGGTGGGTGCTATGAAGCAGCTCCTAACGCAATTTAAGGATGAAGTCGCGGCAGAATTTAGAGCGACTATGAAGGAATGCCAGCGATCTATTGACGAGATCGGAGGTTGCACCGATCACCTAGAAACAAAAATGGGTGAAGTGGTGTCGTCGCACAACGACCTAATCTCTTCACATGAACTGCTCCAAACTGAGGTCACGGCGCTGAGAGACAAAATCTCGGATATAGAAGACAGATTGAGGCGTAATAACTTAAAGCTACGGGGTGTTCCGGAAACTGTCGCTAATAGCGCTTTAAACAACTTTGCAGTTGACCTCTTTAGCAAACTCCTTCCTTCGAACCGCCCCGTGGACTTCCTAATTGATCGTATCCATAGGCTTCCAAAAGCCAGGAATGCTCCCGATGATGTCCCCCGGGATGTCCTTATGAGGCTACACTATTATCATGTGAAGGAGGCAATCGTGAAAGCTGCTAGACCCTCGGATGCTGCATCAGAGGCTTTTGGCTCACTTCAAATTTTCGGACACTTGTCCCCTGCTACTTTAGCGAAACGGCGCTCTCTTTACCCCATCACATCAGTGCTACGGAAAGAGAACATTTTATACAGATGGGGATTTCCTACGAAGCTGCTCATCTCTCGAGAGGGGTCCACAGTTGTTATAACGAACGTCGAGGAGGGTAAAAAGATCCTAGCATCATGGAAATCTGCAAGTTCTCCTACACACACCTCTCCCGAACGGGGCCTTCAGCGGGACTGGGCCTATTCGGCTGCAGAACTTTGAGTATTGTATGATTTACCATACTTGCATTGTTTTCATGGTCCTAATCAGTGTGTCATGTCGTATATTTCCTACGTTGCATCAACTCCTTGGCGATTATCTGAGGAGGTTGTTTATGTGATTTGTGAGTGTTTCTAGAATGTCTTTCAGTGTTACCTCCTCACCGGTATTTCACTGTTTACTGTCTGTCTCTGCTGCCCCGACTGCCATCCACATTTCTTTGTTGGCTGGGAATTCTACCTGAGTTTCCTTCATTTCCGGTGGCAGTCGGGGGCCCAGAGCTGAGGCGATGAGGGACTACCTTTAGTTTAATTTAGGTTCGGGTATGGGCGGATTGCCACTACCCCCCACCGTTTAACTCTGAGTCGCCATGGTTAGGCGTCCAAATGTGCCCCCGAGAGGGGTTAATGTTCTGTTTATTCTTTCTGTTTTTTCTTTCTGTATTTCTTCTTCTCATTTGTCCTTTTTTCCCCGTTTCCTCTCCTTTTGTCCGGGTATGTTCCACACACTTTTTACCTGCCAGTTGGTTGTTGATAGATACGCATTCCCCGACAGTTTTACATTATGGTTAACATTGTCTCTATAAATGCAAAAGGTCTTAATTCCCCACACAAGAGGAGATTAGCGCTTAATTATTTTCATAAACTTAAAGCTCAAATCATAGCAGTCCAAGAGACACATTTTATTAAATCCGCCCCTCCACGGTTTACTAATGGGAGATTCCCCCATTGCTATTTGGCTAACGGGCCGGCTAAGAAGGCGGGAGTGGCAATCCTAATATCTCAGCACTGCGCGTTCTCCCTCACCTCGCAATATTGTGACCCTGAGGGGAGAATCCTCATTCTAGTTGGTACTCTTGAAAACAAAGAGGTGACATTAGTTTCTTGCTATGCCCCTAACACCAAGCAACTAGCATTTTGCAGGAAACTCTGCGCTAAGGTGCAACAATTGGCTAAGGGTGCTGTACTCTTAATGGGGGACTTTAATTTGACTCTGGACCCTTTAGTTGATAACTCTGGCAAGCGACCCTCACTCTCCAGTCAGCTCCATAGGAATGCACCGGGCTTTAGTCAGCTACTGGCGGAATATGATCTTTTAGACCTCTGGCGCGTTAAGCATCCAATGGATAGAGATTACACATTTTATTTCTCGGTACACGCATCCTACTCTAGAATAGATCTAGCATTAGCAGATAAATGGACTCTACAGTCCATCCGTAAAATCTCCATCCTTCCCATGTCCTGGTCGGATCACTCCCCACTATTCATCGAATGGGATGTAAATAATAGAAAGGTTACCCCGGCCCCCTGGCGTTTGGGTAAACTCAGTCTTCTTCAGCCGGAGATTATGCAGGCGATCCAATCCACCTTGGATTATTATCTTTCTGAGAACTCTCCTCAGGAGACGTCTATCTTCACATTCTGGTGCGCCCTCAAAGCAGTGACACGAGGGATGGCAATTCAAACAGCGGCTAAACTTAAACGGGCATATCGCAAAAAATTTGAACAGGCTGAGCTTACAGTAGCCTCCCTGGAGAGTTCTCACAAGGCACATCCGCACGATAAAGCCCTTCTTAAGTCATTAAAAGAAGCAAGGGAGGCGGTGAATGTTTTCTATCTAGCGGAGGTTCAACGCAACCTACATAGACTGAACCGAAAGTTTTATGTTTCTGGTAATAGGGCGGGTAGACTGCTGGCGAGGAAGCTGAGGGGTAAGAAGGCTAAGGAAAAAATCCACATTGTCCATTCGGATAGGGGTAAAAGAGTCTACGATCCTGACGAAATTGCAGATGTCTTTGCATCCTATTACTCCAAACTATACAACCTGAAGGGGGACTCTTCTGCCTTTCAACCTAAAGACGTAGATGTTCAGAATTTTCTGTGCAACCTTCCTCTCCCCTCGCTATCGTCGGAGTCGTGTAGCTCTTTAAGTGCGCCTTGGACTTTAGCTGAAGTCGAAAAGGCTATTGACTCCCTCCCAGCGGATAAGGCCCCAGGTCCCGACGGTTATCCTGCCGGTTTCTATAAATCCTTTGGGGAGAGCTTGGCCCCGGTGCTCTTGTCGGTGTTCAATGAAGCCTCAGAGGCAGGCCACTTCCCTAAAGAGATGCTGGAAGCTCAAATCATTACCATTCCCAAACCAGGAAGAAACCCCTCCTCCGTCCAAAACTTTAGACCAATCGCTTTATTAAATACGGATTTAAAAATATATGCCAAATTATTTGCCAACCGTATCAGCCCTCTGCTCCCCTCTCTTATCAACCCTGATCAAGTGGGTTTCGTATTGAACAGACAGGCCCCGGATAATACCCGCTGGGTGATTAATGTGATTGAGCATTCTGCCGGTAAAAGAGAACCCCTCCTCGTCTTGTCTCGTGACGCAGGAAAGGCGTTCGATAGATTGAATTGGGATTTTATGAGTTTAACTCTGGACAAATTTGGCTTCTCTGGAAGGATCTTGCACTCTATCTTGGCCCTTTATTCCTCTCCTAGTGCACGGGTCTTTGTTAAAGGATGCCTTTCATCACCTTTCAATATCTCGAATGGCACGCGTCAGGGATGCCCGCTATCCCCTCTTATTTTTGCGTTGGCGATAGAACCCCTGGCTGCTTGCATTAGATCTCGGGATGCGATTAGTGGCCCTGTTATAGGGGGCATTTCTCACAAAATTAGCTTGTTTGCGGACGATATTCTATGTCTAACTGACCCCGAAGCTTCCTTGCCAGTTTTGCATGAGGTCCTTCAAAGCTATTCAGATGTTTCTTTTTATAAGTTAAATACAAATAAAACTGAAGCCCTCCCACTCCATATACCTCCGAATGTGGTCTCTAAGTTGAAGGATTTGTATAAATATGCCTGGAAGTCCTGCTCCTTGAGATACCTGGGTATAAACTTAACCAGGGAAGATTACTTGATTGAGTGTAATTATGCCCCGTTGTTAAAAGCGTTTACTGAGCTGACCGGAGAGTGGATGTTGCAGGAGGTGTCTTGGTTGGGTAGGATTGCTGCTGCTAAGATGGTCCTATTGCCGAAATTAATGTACCTGTTTCGCACCATACCAAGGCCCCTTCCCAGACTCTTCTATAATAAATTTAACCAGGTCCTGACCAGATATGTGTGGGGAGGATCTAGACCAAAAATTGCTAAGAAGACTCTTGTTCGGCCTAAACTGTCTGGGGGGGGTTGCTTTCCCAGATATAGAAAAGTACCATGCGGCATGTCTGATAAGTCAGTCTAGGGTAGGGGTGGGCAACATGCGGCCCGCGGGCCGGATGCGGCCCGCGAACCGACCCTGCCTGGCCCGCTGTCCCCCACCAGTGCGCAATGACAAGCGGCCCGACTGGCTGAGCCGCTTCTCATTGCGCTACAGCAGCTCCGAGAGACGCGGCGCCGCTGAGGAAATCCCGGTCACGTCACAGGGGCTGCTGACCGGGATTTCCTTTCTGACGTCTCAGGCGCTGGGCGGTGCGGGGGGCGGATCCACATCAAGAAGAGTGTGGATCTGTATAGTGGACAGCGGATCTCTCATGCGGGCAGCGGGAGCAGAGCTCTCCAGCGGGCAGCGGATCATCTGGGCAGCGGGAGCTGATCTGTCCTTAAAAAAAACAACTCAAAGGTTGGTAAATTCATAGCTGGCGCTGCCTGTTGAGGGGGGCTGGGGTCCCGAGTAGGGGGAGTAAACAGCAACCTGTGTCCAGGGAGGGAGGGAGTCTGTTGTTTAAAAGCTACTATATGGGTCCAGGGGAGGGGGGTGGGCGGCATAGAGACTGCCATATAAGGGGGGATAGAGAATGCCCGATCCCACCCACTCTGCCGCCAGAGCCCAGACACCACCCCCTCAGGTTACACTGAGCGTCCCAACAACAGGCACGCAGTTTACAGTGCAGCCTGACCAGTGACCACCCCCTACCCCTGATGGAGTGTGAGCCGCGGGCAATACTGCCCGATCCCCCTGCTGCCGCCGGAGTTAATGGTGAGCTGCGGGCTGTAATGCCCGACCCCCCTTCCCATCTCCATGTCGCTGCTGCAATTTAAAGCCGTCCTCCTGATCTTGAGCATGTGACCCACAGGTTGTAACGCCCGATCCCCCCGCAGCCGCAGGAGTTTACTGTGAGGTTTAGCCGTTATGCCCGAGCCCACTCCCCCTCTCACTGCCAGCGCAGCATCTTAAAATCCAACCCACCCCAAAAGCTTATAGTGACCTGTGGGCTGTAATGCCCCACACCCGCCCCCACTCCTCCCTGCCACAACTTAAAGTCCACCCACACCAAAGCTGACAGAGAGCCATGTCTGTAACGCCCGATTACCCCCCTCCTCTCAAAGTTGTGTGTAAAAGGGGGCTCTGTCTGCCGTAATATGTAAAAGGAGGGACTCTGCCTGCCGTAATGTGTAAAAGGGGGTTCTGTCTGCCGTAATGTGTAAAAGGGGGCTCTACCTGCCATAATGTGTAAAAGGGACCTCTACCTACTGTGCAGAGTAATTTGAATAATAGAGGCTGTTGTGCAGCCTAATATGAATCTGTATTGTTTTGTAGCCACGCCCCTTCCCATGAAACCACACCCCTATATTTTTGGCACATGCCTATGGCGGCCCTCGAATACTCATTGGAAAGTGTTAAGTGGCCTTCAGCTGAAATAATTGCCCACCCCTGGTCTAGGGACTGGTTTGACACCTCGAGTCTGAAGCCTTGGGTTATTCTGGAAGCCTCATGCTTGGACGCGGTTTCTCTCCCTGATTTGTTTTGGTTACCACTGCATGCTGCTCGGAGTAGGGCCGAATCCTGCAAGTCTATTAAAACGACCATAGATTCCTGGCATGAATTAGTACTCTCTTCAGAAGAGCTTAATTTACCCGCCCCCTGCCTGTCGTTAACTGCTCTTATGTCATTGATCCCTTATGTTTCCCTAGTGGAGTGGACTCGGAAGGGGCTCTATACCGTGGGCGATTTGTTTGTAGGGGACGTCCTGATGTCCTTCTCTCAATTACAAGAGAGATTTGGGATTCGGACCCAGGATTTCTTTAAATACCTGCAGGTGAGAAGTTGGTTGCACTCATATACTCCCTCACATCTCCACAAACTGTCTCTTCCGGCTTATATTGTAAGCCGATTGGAGACACCCTCGCATAAATATGGGATTACGTGGTGGTATCAATATCAAATGACAAACGGCACCCAGATAAAATTGAAAGCTCAGACCTTATGGGAACGAGATTTGAACAGGTCTTTTACTGAGGTAGAGTGGGATGGTATATTTAGGTCTTGTTTTAAAGTCTCCAAATGTGTTAACCACTCTGAAATGTTTTACAAGCTTATACAGAGGACCTACTTCACCCTTGCCAGACAGCACAGATTCTGGCACTCCCAATCTAAATTATGTTGGAGGAAATGCGGCTCCACGGGGGATATCTTTCATATCTTCTGGGCATGTCCTCGTATACAACCACTTTGGAGAGAAGTTTTAAATATGGCCGGCATGGTGTTAGGGCTCAGCGTCCCAATGGACCCAGTTCTGGCGCTATTTCACTTGTACGTAGATCGCCTCTCCGCAGGTGATCGCTACATCTTGGGGCATATCTTGATAGCCGCTAAAGCGGCTATAGCACAGTTGTGGAAATCCGAGAGTGTTCCCACCTTAGAGCTCATCCAAAATAAGATTCACAAACATTTCATTTTTGAAACCGCGGAGGCTAAATACTCCTCATCGGCTAACTCTATCCACATGAAATGGTTGGGATGGTCTGATTATAGAAGTAGAGAAGGTAGGCTAACGGTATACAGCTCTCCAATTGACATGTCCGTGCTCGACCTCTCCTAGTATGACCTCTACGAGAATGCCGTGATACCAGATTTGTTCTCTTCATGTCTTCTTGTAGTGCTTTCTCCTTTTCTTGTGTCTGTACGCTCGATGTAACCAATTGTATACTCCTCAGACTGTGCGTTGTTTAAGTTTGCTTATCAGGGGCAAACGCAGGATTTATTCAGGGGGGTTTCCATGGGTGTGTATGTGTGTGTAATTATAATATACTGTGTGTGTGTGTGTGTGTGTGTGTGTGTGTGTGTGTGTGTGTGTGTATATATTAAAAACAAAAATGGATCTGCCATTCCGCGCTGGATAATGTTTGTGTTCGGGTGCCTTCAGTGTGGGTACAGATGGTGACGACAAAAAAAACTGCGGCATTCCCAGACTTGCTTTTTAAAAAGTTTTTAGTGAAGCAAAATCATCTTGCATAGGTGCAACATTTCTGTGTCCCTGCAGCACCGTTTTCAAGCACAACATATAAAACAGACAAACAGTGTGTGTACGGACAACTCACCTAAATAGGCGTCTTCCATCCCGCTGTGAAGGAACGGAACCCGGCTCCTTCACAGCGGGATGGAAGACGCCTATTTAAAAACTTTTTAAAAACCAAGTCTGGGAGTGCTGCAGTCTTTTTGTTGTGTGTATTTGTGTATATATATATATATATATATATACACACACACACATATATACATACACACATATATATATATATATATATATATATATGTGCTAGTAGAGGAATGGGCGCACTTGGGTTGTTTTTCCACCCAATATTCAATGGGGAAAAACAGCAGTCTCCCTAAGATATTTACTCCTAATTCGTGAGCATAAAACCACATTTAACATGTTCCATGTAAAATTTATTACAACATAAAAGCAATGATACAAAACGGTATAGTATCTCTTCTTGCAGATAACACCATATAGTACAGAGGACCAGTTGAAATAACTTTGATAGATTCCTCCTTCTCCTTTGACAATTCGGAGATTTGATGTTTATGAACAAATAACCCGACGCGTTTCGTCTTACTCTAAGACTTCATCAGGGGGTATGTCTCTAGTGCTTGATAAATACTGTTAGTGCATCAATGAAATGGCAATTACGTATTCTGGATACTTGAAAAAACCACACACCGGTGGGGTACACAGGTGAAAGTTAGATTAAGCCTTATGGTTAAGTGCTTGAATAACAAGTTCAAACGCATAGGCCTGAACGCAAGTTCAAATAGGTATGTGACCTTATGATTCAGGTATTTGGATAACAAGTTCAAATACACAGGTCTACCACAATTTCATATGCGTGTGTAACCTTACCAGTAGCTACAATAGCTTCAAGTCACAACCAGTGTAATCTGGTTGTGACTTGAAGCTATTGTAGCTACTGGTAAGGTTACACACACATATGAAATTGTGGTAGACCTGTGTATTTGAACTTGTTATCCAAATCCCTGAATCATAAGGTCACATACCTATTTGAACTTGCGTTCAGGCCTATGCATTTGAACTTGTTATTCAAGCACTTAACCATAAGGCTTAATCTAACTTTCACCTGTGTACCCCACTGGTGTGTGGTTTTTTCAAGTATCCAGAATACGTAATTGCCATTTCATTGATGCACTAACAGTATTTATCAAGCACTAGAGACATACGCCTGATGAAGTCTTAGAGTAAGACGAAACGCGTCGGGTTATTTGTTCATAAACATCAAATCTCCGAATTGTCAAAGGAGAAGGAGGAATCTATCAAAGTTATTTCAACTGGTCCTCTGTACTATATGGTGTTATCTGCAAGAAGAGATACTATACCGTTTTGTATCATTGCTTTTATGTTGTAATAAATTTTACATGGAACATGTTAAATGTGGTTTTATGCTCACGAATTAGGAGTAAATATCTTAGGGAGACTGCTGTTTTTCCCCATTGAATATTGGGTGGAAAAACAACCCAAGTGCGCCCATTCCTCTACTGGCACATATTTGTATCTTTTTAGTCCCTCCTAACAAGGGACTTAGTGGAATTTGGCAGCCTTAGCCCAATCCTTTCTCACTTTCTGTTTAATGGCGCAAAAGGGAGAGTATCTGTTTTGTATATATATATATATATACATAGAAAATGCACATACATACATAAATACATACACACTGTTTATACATACATGTATATATATATATATATATATCTATCATACACATACATAGATAACATCCATGACCACTTAATATCACTTAATACATTTAAATATAAGGTGATATACATACCACCAAGGACTGGGAGACTGGGAGCAGGAGTTCTGTGACGAGGGAGGGAGGGACGGAGGGAGCTGCTGTGGCTGAGCTTCCACAGCCAGCAGCTTCCCCCCGGATTTTCACTATGCAGAGAGCTACGTACTACTGTAGCTCTCTGCTGGTGCTGCAGGAGGTCCGAGGTAGCGGTCGCGATCGCGATCGCGCCTTTTGCTGAGACGGAGACAGTGCTGTCTCCGTCTCAACAATAAAACATTTGGCTCATTAGGGGGGGTTTCCAGGTACTCGGAAACCCCCCCCTGCGTGCGCCACTGCTTATGGTAACCATTCCGGACTTCCCCTGTGTTTCCCTGTCTCTTTATTCTGTTCCCCATTTCTGTGTGTAAATTCTTCAATAAAAAACTTAATGTTTAAAAAAAAAAAAAACACACCAAGCAAATCAAGAAAATTTAAGTGATGTTTTTAGAATTTCTATTATTTTATTATTAAAATGTAGTAATGCACGTAAATCAACTAAAAACTAACTTGCTGTGTTTGTTGAAAAGTTAATAAGTAAGTTAGAGCATATTTTTACTACAAATAATTCACCATTATATACCTTTTTACTTTGGTAATACTCTGTAATAAGGTGGTCATTCCGAGTTGATCGCTCGCTAGCTGTTTTTAGCAGCCATGCAAACGCTATGCCGCCGCCCACTGGGAATGTATTTTAGCTTAGCAGAAGTGCAAACGAAAGGATCGCAGAGCGGCTACAAAGTTTTTTTGTGCAGTTTCTGAGTAGCTCAAAACCTACCCAGCGCTTGCGATCACTTCAGACTGTTCAGTTCCTGTTTTGACGTCACAAACGTCCTGCGTTCGCCCAGCCACACCTGCGTTTTTTCTGGCACGCCTGCATTTTTTCGAACACTTCCTGAAAACGGTCAGTTGCCACCCAGAAACGCAGACTTCATGTCAATCACTCTGCGGCCAGCAGTGCGACTGAAAAGCTTCGCTAGACCCTGTGTGAAACTACATCGTTTGTTGTAATAGTACGTCGCGCGTGCGCATTGCGCCGCATACGCATGCGCAGAAGTGCCTTTTTTTGCCTCATCGCTGCACAGCGAACGAATGCAGCTAGCGATCAACTCGGAATGACCACCTAAAGCTCTCCATAATTGTGGTTACAAGGCCTAAGCACATACGCACACTGTTAACCTCAGAATTCTTCCTGTTACAGAATTATAACGTAAATATATGATGAAACTGTGACTCTTCTAGTATAAAAAGTATTGCAAAATGTAAGTGGGAAATTTTGATATGAGATACGTAACGTTTCTGAGAAGATTTGTAATCTCTGTGGCCCTAATATTGACCACGCCATACCTGGGGTAGGGTCTCCACTAACAGTAAAACTAAAGACTTATCAATCCTAAAGAATAAACAATTTTTAAGATTACATATCTGATCATCATTCTGATGTAGCCAAATGTATAGTATAGGTAGAATTTCCTCATAATAAATTACGCATTCTTTTCCTGGAATGTCACCATATTTTGTGTGTATGGGAAACATTCTAATCCTGCTAATTTTTTTTTTTTTTTTTTCTAAAGAGCCAGAGGAAGATAGTTGACAGCCTGTCATAAATCTGGAAAGAGCTTCAAACAAAAGTAATCCACTCCTAATATGTAAAATATGTGACAAAGTATGATTTTCCACTAAGCACCTTGGACATTGGGGGTCATTCCGAGTTGATCGCTCGCTAGCTACTTTTAGCAGCTGTGCAAACACTATGCCGCCGCCCACTGGGGAGTGTATATTAGCATAGCAGAAGTGCGAACGCTTGTGCAGCCGAGCTCTGCAAAAACAGTTTGTGCAGTTTCTGAGTAGCTCTGAACCTACTCAGCACTTGCGATCACTTCAGCCTATTTGTGTCCGGATTTGACGTCATACACCCGCCCAGCCACGCCTGCATTTTTTCAGACACGCCTGCATTTTAACAAACACTCCCTGAAAACGGTCAGTTGACACCCAGAAATGCCCCCTTCCTGTCAATCTTCTTGCGACCGTCAATGCGACTGAAAACTTTGCTAGAACCTGTGCACAACCACAAAGGGCTTTGTACCCGTACATTGTGCGTGCGCATTGCGCAGCATATGCATGCGCAGAAAAGTCGATTTTGGCCTGATCGATGCGCTGCAAACAACGACAGCTAGCAATCAACTCGGATTGACCCCCTTTATCTGTATCTGCTTCTCTAGATTGTGCAACTAAAGGGGCCCATACACTTGTTGTAAATTGAGACAATCTGACATTTTGCAAATGATTGTGTGTTAATAAATCTGCAATGTATGGGGTTCACAGATCGCAGATTTCTGCCACAAATCGATTGGGATTGTTAAATCAGGTTTTTCAACTTGTTTAATTTCACAGATAAATTGGGCTTTAGATTGCTAGTGTATATATAACAATCAGCAGATCTGCAGACCGTTTCAAGATTGGCAGATCTGTTTAACTGAAAATTATCTGCAAATCACTGAAATATATCTGTAGGGAATACGGGAATAGGTTAACCCAATTTAGGTCGACACTCATTATGTCGACCACTGTAGGTCGACATTGCCCTTAGGTCAACAGCATTATATCGACACGTATTAGGTTGACAGGTCAAAAGGTCGACATGAGTTTTTCAAAAAATTTTGACATTTTTGGGATTTTTTCATACTTAATGATCCATGTGGACTATGATTGCAACGGTAATCTGTGCCGAGCGAAATTGTAGTGGAGCGAGGCACCTTGCCTGAAACATGGTGAGCGAAGCAAGCCATGTGAGCAGATACTGTGCACTAATTTGGGTTCCCTGTCACTTTACGAAGAAAACAACACCAAAAACAGTCAAAAACCTCAAGTCGACCTTTTTACCTGTCGACCTAGTACATGTCGGCCTAACGACCACGTCGACATAATGCATGTCGACCTAAGGGCAATGTCGACCTTAAGTGGTCGACCTAATGAGTGTCGACCTAAGTTGGGTCGACCCAACGACCCATACCCATCTGTAGTGTTTGGGCAAAAATCAGATGGATTGGGGGAACAGTATATATGGAAAATAAATCTCAGGATCTGTGAAATAATAAATTGTGATTGCAGATGTATGGGCCTCTTAAGCCCAAGAAATAAAGATACAGAAACAGTAAATGGTGTTAAATGTAGCAGCTTTATTTAAATAATGGATATGGTGGTAAGAAAGCGTGAGCAAATATCAGTATCAATTCAACTTAACAGAAACATTCAAATAATTCCGCATCTATGCTCTTTTGCATTGACCAGTCACAGAGACCCACCCTCTTAGTACCAAGACCCCACTAGGGTAATTCCCAGGTGATGGTACAACCACAGCCAGATCTTATATCGAAGGAGAGTATTGTCTACTAGCATATACTCTACTATGTGCCTAGATAACACACGGTAAAATTCAGTTGGATGCGGTAATGTACTGTAGGCTAATAGAATGCACAGGGCTATTCAATTAGAGCCCACAACAGCACAGAGGCTGCAGATAATGAGGATTTCTTTTCAAGCCTGAGCAGGCTTAAAAAGAAATCTGCGCTAAATGGCCTAATCGCGGGTACCGTGAATGTGTTAACCCATAGGTCTCGGAACTTTTCCTGACTTCTATGGATAAAGTACGTTAGTTGGGTAATTTACCGGGAGAGAAAAAGGATAGCCCTGGGCAATAAAGCCCAAGGCAGTCACTATTTTTCCCCTGCAGTAAATACTTCATCAAATTGAAGATTGGTGAGATGTAGGAATCTAAGTTTGATGATTAACTCCAAGAAAGTATACAATGGGCCCAATTCAGACTGGATCACTGCGGTGGCAGCGATCGCAGTCTGAAGCCCTTTGGGGCTGCGATCGCCTCTGCCTCATTGTGGAGCGGGAGGGGTCCTGACGTTTTTGGGGGCGCGGTTCGGACAACGCAGGAGTGTCCGGATCGTTGCGGGGGCGGGCCACGGCAGCTGCGTGATGTCGCGGCATGCCGCGGCCCTGACATGCGGGGAGGACTAGCTCTGTGCTGGGCGTCCCACCGCATGTCTGAGTAACTGATCGTAGATGTGCTAAATTTAGCACATCTAAGATCAGATCTGAATCACCCCCCATGTACTGATCCTTTGCAAGATTAGGCTATTTCTATTTATTTAAAGCACAGCACATAATTGGGCTAAATACATGGTAATTGCTAACTACAGTAGATGTTCTACATTTTAGCAGCATAATGACGTTAAAAAAAACTACTGTAAAAAACCACATTTCTTTCAGACCTGGCAAAACATATCCATTTGATTTTATAATATAATTATACTCAATGGACGTCATTCAAACCGGTTCACACGCTGCATTTTCTCGCAGCCATGCGAATGGGTCTGAAATGCGCATGCGTGTGACCCGCAATGCGTAGGCACATCGCTGTCTGGCGACAGGGGTCACCGGAGAGCGACGGCTTCAACAACGAAAGCGATTGCAGGGGCGATCACAAGAAGATTGACAGGCAGGAGGCATTCCTGGACGGCAACTCACCGTTTTCTAGGAGTGTCATGAAAAACGCAGGCATGCCCAGCCGTTGCAGAGGAGGGATCCTGACGTCACCGCCGGCCCCGATCATCGCTGCATCTGAGTAAGTCCTGGGCTGTGCAGAAACTTGACAAACTTTTAGGTCTGAATTAGGCCCAATGTCAGAAATCCTAACTTAAAAATGTCCACATTTTATATATATAAAGAATATGGACTGGGAGTGCCAGAGCCACAGAGCCACATACATTGCACAAGACCATAAAAACAGGGACACCAGTCCTCATATCCCCAATCATTAACTTAGTTAATTTTAGCAGCATTTTCAAAGCTGGTACAATGTGTGTAAATGGATCTGTCAACAGAACTTAATGATTCTACTAGCTCCACACCCAGAACCTGATTAAGCGGAGGGCACAAATGCACCCGGGGGCCCCCTCTCACAGGGGGACCCTTGCCAGAGAACACTGCTGCATGCAGTACCATAGTGAGGGTGGACCAGACGATGAGTGAGGGCAGGTCAGATAATCTCAGACCCCTCTCCCCTCCGGCTGGAGCTGCACCACCACAGCTCTGGCTCTGCTGTCCGGTGACAGTACTAGTCTTTTCGGGATATGATCATTAGGTCGACAACACTTAGGTTGACAGTCATTAGGTCGACCACTATTGGTCGACATGCATTAGGTCAACATGGTCACTAGGTCGACATGGAAAAAAGGTCGGCATGCGTTCTTCACGTTTTGGTTTTTTTCCCCCATTTTTTTTACCTTTTCAAAACTTTATGATCCACGTGGACTACGACTGCGAATAGTAACCTGTGCCGAGCGCAGCGGTAGCGGAGCGAATCACCTTGCCCGAAGCATGGCGAGCGAAGCACTAATTGGGGTTCCCTGTCACTTTACGAAGAAAACGACACCAAAAAAGTAAAAAATACTCATGTCGACCTTTTTCCATGTTGACCTTGTTCATGTCGACCTAATGACCATGTCGACCACTAGTGGTCGACCTAATGACTGTCGACCTAAGTGTGGTCGACCTAATGACCCATAACCGTCTTTTCAGCCTGCGTCTCCAAGGTGACAGGAGCCGCTTTCCCAGCTGCAGTGTAACAACACCTGCTTTGCTGCAGGGAGAGGCTGGTGGCAGAGGCTGAAGAGGAGCAGAATTGGTCTCTAGACAGCAGCACTAGGGTGGGAAGATGAGGGTCACTGCTGCCCGCACTGCCTAAGTGGAAGCTCCTGAGTCTGCCTCCACAGTAGGTTAGGCCTGTTTTGCTGTTGCTGCATCATAGAGATTCAGGGAGAGGGGGTGGAACCATTTATCTTGAGTACCCCCCTGAAGAGTTAATCCGGCCCTGACCATAGCCACTTACATTTTACCTAGCATTTTGATGCTTTGCATTTTGCTCTATATACATTCATTTATTGCCTTTAGCAATTGTATTGTTTCTTTTTATTTATAAAGTGCTGATAAGTTAAGCAGGGGATGTAGTCAGCATCCTGACAGAATTCTGACAGTCACAATATCGACAGCAGCTTCTTCATTGTCAGAATTCCAAAACATTCTGCTGGTAAGTATTAGAGTTAGGATTTTAGTTAGGCTGCAGTGTGTGTGTGTGTGTGTGTGTGTGTGTGTGTGTGTGGGGGGGGGGGGGGGGGGGGGGGAGGAGGGGGGGGGAGGGGGGGGGAGGGGGGTTAGGCTGTGGGAGTGCACAGTTAGGGTTAGGCTCATGAGGGGTGGGTTTGGGTTAGGCTACAGGAAGAGACAGCTATGGTTAGGCTGCAGGAGGCGTGGGTTAAGGGGAGGGTAAGGGTTGCGGCACTTATCCAAATATGTTGGAATGCCGCTGTCTGTATTTGAATGGATGCAAACAAATAAAGAGGTGAATGCTCATGTGACCCACTGGTTTTTGGCTTTACAACCATTTAAATTTGAGGTGCAACACTGCCCTGGGAAATTCCTCCTCATTGCAGATGCCCTCTCAAGGGAATTTATGAACCCTGATTCTACAGACAACCATGTGGTGAAGTTAATGGAGGGGGAAGGAGAAATTGAAGATGATGAACTCTGGAAAGGGGTAGAGAAGGGGTGCTTTTCTGGATGGCTGGTAAGAATTAGTGTTAGCGAATCAGGATGTTTGCCTAAGAAAATGGTAACTTCAGTGAAGTGGTTGAAGCTAAGTGGGAAGGAGTGTGACAAAGACAGCACAAATCTGACATGGGTTTAGAACCGCAGGAATGTGTGGCTGGAGAGTATCCAGGCCAGGTGTTGCTGTTAGCAGGGTTGAGAAGCAGCTAATTGTAGGCACCTGTCAGTTTGTGATAAAAGGATTTCAGACACAAGAAGCATTGCTAATGATAGTGGACAAGCCACCCAGGTAATAGGCGAGGGGTGGCTACTGTTAAGGGTCCTGGACCTTAGGGTCCACTGTAGACTCTGTGAACTTTGCTTTTCTGTAACTGACCTGTGAATCCTGCACCTGCTTCTGTAACTATATGCGCATGGCTGTGAAAAGTCGCTTGCCACAGTGCATGTGCAGACGCATCGCAGCAAGGATGAGTGAGGACCTATCTGTATATATTGCTTCTTGATATGTACCTAAAGGATAGCTCTGTCTTCAAGAGATAGAGTAGGTTACTGTGGTGGTGATAGGAGAACCAGATGTCACTTATATATAGTAATAATAACAATATTAATTTTATTTATATAGTGCTCTTTCTCCAATAGGACTTAAGGTGCTTAACAGATAGAATGAACATAAATAATGCAGTACAGAAACAATAAAATACAGAAAAGCTTTTCATAAAATACAGAGACCAAGTAGATACTAAAGAGACAGTCAGGAAACGCTACAGTAAACTGGAAAGTCTTAAGTCTGTTTTTAAAGGATTTTAGTTGGGGGGAGGGGGCTTAAACCATGCGGGGAGTTCCACAGAATCATGACTAATAGCTTGACCTCCAGATGAATTCTGGGAGATTCTAGGTACTGCTAACAGTCTTTCATCTACAGATTGCAGTATGGAATCAGCAGCTGCTTCACGTACTGGACATTGAGCCCTGGTTATGAAGGGCTTTGAAAGTTAGTAAGACAACCTTGAACTAGATCCGCCATCTTACAGGCAGCCAGTGGAGGGCGTAGACAATGGGTGTTATGTGGATTGGAATGGGGCTGGTTGGTTTGGCAGCTGTATTTTGTACCTGCTGTAAACGGTGCAATGCTTCTGCTGGGAGATAGAGGTATAGGGCATTGCAGTAGTCTAATCAAGATTATACAAAAGCCTGTAAGACTTTTGGCAGATCTTTAGAGGTAATTAAAGTTGAAATTCTGCTATGTTCCTCAGATAAAAGAATGAGGATTTAATTGTGGCCAATACCTGATGTTTAAGTGTCATCACCATCCAGGACAATGCCAAGATTCCATGTTTTGTAATTCTGAAACCCCAAGCATAATACCAGTTGTTTGTCTATGTTGCAGTCTTGTCTTTCAATGTTGAGGTCCTATCATAAGGACCTCTGCTTTATCAAGATTTAGTTGCAGCCAACTGGCACTCATCCACTCCTGGAGCTCAGCTAGACAACCATTTAAAGTTGTTACTGGGTTCTCTGTACCCTGAGCAAAGGACAGGTACAGTTGTGTATCATCTGCATAGCAATTGTAGACCAAGCCAGGCTGTCTGATTGTTTCACCCAGTGGTAGTAGGTATACTGCATAAAGCATGGGGGATAGTATACAATCTTGTGGAACACCACATGGCAGTGGTACAGGTGAAGATGAGTATAGTCCAGATGAAACCCTCTGTGACCTACCAGTAAGAAATGATTTGAACAAGTTAAGGACTGTGCCAACCAGCAACCAGTCCACGGAAATATTTCTGTTACTCCCATGGGCCACAGTATTAAATACTGCAGAGATATCCAGAAGGATTAAGACTGAACAGTCACCTTTGTCTCTTGCCATCAGAAGATCATTAAGCACACACACCAGGGCTGTTTCAGTGCTATGTCTTCACTGAATCCTGACTGAAATGGATCAAAAATATCATGGGTTGTCAGGTGGGTTTCCAGTTGAGTTGCAACCACTTTCTCAATAACCTTTCCTAGAAAAGGAAGGTTTGATACCAGTCTGTCATTGGTCATGAAGCCGGGATCTAAATATCTAAATTAAGTTTTTTAAGAAGAGATCTTATTATATATATATATATATATATATATATATATATACATAATTAGTTATAGTAATTGACACAGCATAAGTATGATGTGAGCTGTATTATTGACTGTGGGTTAGGTAGTTCCAACACAGCCTTATTTTTTTTCTTTCATTTGCGAATCTTTTTCCTGTCAATCACATGCCCACAGTACGATATTTGATCTTATTCCTGTCATCAATGAAGGTCATTCATTAAATTGTCAAGGTGCTTGGCATCATTTCTACCAGCGACAACAAAATCATCTAGATAACACTGTGTACCAGGTATTCCTTGTAGTACGTGTTCCATTGCTCTTGGCCACACATCGGGGGTCAAAGCTACTGTATGCCAATATAGTACTACATACACGACTATCAGATATTGGCAACCATAAATGTCCTTCACTATTAATAATTGCTGAGGCTCCTTTTGCTGGTTCTAGGGAAGGCTGTCCCTTTACTGCAACACAGACACTTTTGTGGTTATCCACTAGCTAAGTGTAGCTGTGTGTTGCCCATTGTTTTTCCTTAACATTATGCTCACTGCTGGACACAGAGCCTGGACAATTGTTTCCCATGGTTGTCTGCTGTTGCTACCACTAAGGAGGTAGTGGAGTTCACCAAAAGATTGATAGAATTGGCAATTAAAAGACAGAAATATTCAATGACCTCAAAATGCTAGTGACAAAAATAAGAATTTACTCACCGGTAATTCTATTTCTCGTAGTCCGTAGTGGATGCTGGGAACTCCGTAAGGACCATGGGGAATAGACGGCTCCGCAGGAGACTGGGCACTCTAAAAGAAAGATTAGGTACTATCTGGTGTGCACTGGCTCCTCCCTCTATGCCCCTCCTCCAGACCTCAGTTAGGGAAACTGTGCCCGGAAGAGCTGACACAACAAGGAAAGGATTTGGAATCCAGGGTAAGACTCATACCAGCCACACCAATCACACTGTACAACTTGTGATAACCATACTAGTGATGAGCGGGTTCGGTTTCCGAGAAACCGAACCCACCCGAGCTTTACCTTTTTTACACGGGTCCGAGCAGACTCGGATCCTCCCGCCTTGCTCGGCTAACCCGAGCGCGCCCGAACGTCATCATCCCGCTGTCGGATTCTCGCGAGATTCGGATTCTATAAGCAGCCGCGCGTCGCCGCCATTTTCACACGTGCATTGGAGATGATAGGGAGAGGACGTGGCTGGCGTCCTCTCCGTTTAGTAGAAGTCAGAAGACAGTTGATTTGATTGCTTGTGCTTGTTTATTACTATAATTGTGGGGAGGATTGGGGAGCAGCTGTTAGGAGGAGTACAGTGCAGAGTTTAGGTTTTTTTATCCGTTCTCTGCCTGAAAAAAACACTCCATACCATATCTGTGCTCAGTGTGCTGCATGATATATCTGTGCTGAGTGCTCACACTGCTTAATTGTGGGGACTGGGGAGCAGCTATAGCAGGAGTACAGTGCAGAGTTTTGCTGACAGTGACCACCAGTATACGTTTGTCTGCCTGAAAAACACTCCATATCTGTGCTCACAGTGTGCTGCTTTATTGTGGGGACTGGGGACCACCAGTATAATTAATATTATATATAGGAGGAGTACAGTGCAGAGTGTACTGCTGTACCTACCTCTGTGTCGTCATCCATTAAGCATACTATCCATCTACATTCCTATACCTGTGGTGCATTTTAGTTTAGCAGTTTGCTGACAGTGTCCACCAGGTCCAGTATACTATATATAGCAGTACGCTAGGCCACTGCTGTACCTACCTCTGTGTCGTCACTCGTCATCCATAAAGTATACTATCCATCCATCTACATTTTATACCTGTGGTGCCTTTTTTTTAGACTAGTTTAGCAGTTTGCTGACAGTGTCCACCAGGTCCAGTATACTGTATATAGCAGTACGGTAGGCCACTGCGTGCTGTGTACCTACCTCTGTGTCGTCACTCGTCATCCATAAAGTATACTATCCATCCATCTACATTGTATACCTGTGGTGCCTTTTTTTTAGACGAGTTTAGCAGTTTGCTGACAGTGTCCACCAGGTCCAGTATACTGTATATAGCAGTACGGTAGGCCACTGCTGTGTACCTACCTCTGTGTCGTCACTCATCATCCATAAAGTATACTAGTATCCATCCATCTACATTGTATACCTGTGGTGCCTTTTTTTTAGACTAGTTTAGCAGTTTGCTGACAGTGTCCACCAGGTCCAGTATACTGTATATAGCAGTACGGTAGGCCACTGCGTGCTGTGTACCTATCTCTGTGTCGTCACTCGTCATCCATAAAGTATACTATCCATCCATCTACATTGTATACCTGTGGTGCCTTTTTTTTAGACTAGTTTAGCAGTTTGCTGACAGTGTCCACCAGGTCCAGTATACTGTATATAGCAGTACGGTAGGCCACTGCTGTGTACCTACCTCTGTGTCGTCACTCGTCATCCATAAAGTATACTATCCATCCATCCATCTACATTGTATACCTGTGGTGCCTTTTTTTTAGACTAGTTTAGCAGTTTGCTGACAGTGTCCACCAGGTCCAGTATACTGTATATAGCAGTACGGTAGGCCACTGCGTGCTGTGTACCTACCTCTGTGTCGTCACTCGTCATCCATAAAGTATACTATCCATCCATCTACATTGTATAACTGTGGTGCCTTTTTTTTAGACTAGTTTAGCAGTTTGCTGACAGTGTCCACCAGGTCCAGTATACTGTATATAGCAGTACGGTAGGCCACTGCGTGCTGTGTACCTACCTCTGTGTCGTCACTCGTCATCCATAAAGTATACTAGTATCCATCCATCTACATTGTATACCTGTGGTGCCTTTTTTTTAGACTAGTTTAGCAGTTTGCTGACAGTGTCCACCAGGTCCAGTATACTGTATATAGCAGTACGGTAGGCCACTGCGTGCTGTGTACCTACCTCTGTGTCGTCACTCATCATCCATAAAGTATACTAGTATCCATCCATCTACATTGTATACCTGTGGTGCCTTTTTTTTTAGACTAGTTTAGCAGTTTGCTGACAGTGTCCACCAGGTCCAGTATACTGTATATAGCAGTACGGTAGGCCACTGCGTGCTGTGTACCTACCTCTGTGTCGTCACTCATCATCCATAAAGTATACTAGTATCCATCCATCTACATTGTATACCTGTGGTGCATTTTTTTTAGACTAGTTTAGCAGTTTGCTGACAGTGTCCACTAGGTCCAGTATACTGTATATAGCAGTACGGTAGGCCACTGCTGTGTACCTACCTCTGTGTCGTCACTCGTCATCCATAAAGTATACTAGTATCCATCCATCTACATTGTATGCCTGTGGTGCCTTTTAGTTGTGCGCAGTAAATATAGTAGTAGGCCATTGCTATTGATACTGGCATATAATTCCACACATTAAAAAATGGAGAACAAAAATGTGGAGGTTAAAGGGAAAGATCAAGATCCACTTCCACCTCGTGCTGAAGCTGCTGCCACTAGTTATGGCCGAGACGATGAAATGCCATCAACGTCGTCTGCCAAGGCCGATGCCCAATGTCATAGTAGAGAGCATGTAAAGTCCAAAACACAAAAGTTCAGTAAAATGACCCAAAAATCAAAATTAAAAGCGTCTGAGGAGAAGTGTAAACTTGCCAATATGCCATTTACAACACGGAGTGGCAAGGAACGGCTGAGGCCCTGGCCTATGTTCATGGCTAGTGGTTCAGCTTCAAATGAGGATGGAAGCACTCATCCTCTCGCTAGAAAAAAGAAAAGACTTAAGCTGGCAAAAGCACAGCAAAGAACTGTGCGTTCTTCAAAATCACAAATCCCCTAGGAGAGTCCAATTGTGTCGGTTGCGATGCCTAACCTTCCCAACACTGGACGGGAAGAGCTTGCGCCTTCCACCATTTGCACGCCCCCTGCAAGTGCTGGAAGGAGCACCCGCAGTCCAGTTCCTGATAGTCAAATTGAAGATGTCACTGTTGAAGTACACCAGGATGAGGATATGGGTGTTGCTGGCGCTGGGGAGGAAATTGACAAGGAGGATTCTGATGGTGAGGTGGTTTGTTTAAGTCAGGCACCCGGGGAGACACCTGTTGCCCGTGGGAGGAATATGGCCCTTGACATGCCTGGTCAAAATACAAAAAAAATCAGCTCTTCGGTGTGGAATTATTTCAACACAAATGCGGACAATAGGTGTCAAGCCGTGTGTTGCCTTTGTCAAGCTGTAATAAGTAGGGGTAAGGACGTTAACCACCTCGGAACATCCTCCCTTATACGTCACCTGCAGCGCATTCATCATAAGTCAGTGACAAGTTCAAAAACTTTGGGTGACAGCGGAAGCAGTCCACTGACCACTAAATCCCTTCCTCTTGTAACCAAGCTCCTGCAAACCACACCACCAACTCCCTCAGTGTCAATTTCCTTCTTACCCAGGAAAGCCAATAGTCCTGCAGGCCATGTCACTGGCAAGTCTGACGAGTCCTCTCCTAACTGGGATTCCTCCGATGCATCCTTGAGTGTAACGCCTACTGCTGCTGGCTCTGCTGTTGTTGCTGCTGGGAGTCGATCGTCATTCCAGAGGGGAAGTCGGAAGACCACTTGTACTACTTCCAGTAAGCAATTGACTGTCCAACAGTCCTTTGCGAGGAAGATGAAATATCACAGCAGTCATCCTGCTGCAAAGCGGATAACTGAGGCCTTGGCAGCCTGGGCGGTGAGAAACGTGGTTCCGGTATCCATCGTTAATTCAGAGCCAACTAGAGACTTGATTGAGGTACTGTGTCCCCGGTACCAAATACCATCTAGGTTCCATTTCTCTAGACAGGCGATACCGAAAATGTACACAGACCTCAGAAAAAGACTCACCAGTGTCCTAAAAAATGCAGTTGTACCCAATGTCCACTTAACCACGGACATGTGGACAAGTGCAGCAGGGCAGACTCAGGACTATATGACTGTGACAGCCCACTGGGTAGATGTATTGCCTCCCGCAGCAAGAACAGCAGCGGCGGCACCAGTAGCAGCATCTCGCAAACGCCAACTCGTTCCTAGGCAGGCTACGCTTTGTATCACCGCTTTCCAGAATAGCCACACAGCTGAAAACCTCTTACGGCAACTGAGGAAGATCATCGCAGAATGGCTTACCCCAATTGGACTCTCCTGGGGATTTGTGACATCGGACAACGCCAGCAATATTGTGCGTGCATTACATCTGGGCAAATTCCATCACGTCCCATGTTTTGCACATACCTTGAATTTGGTGGTGCAGAATTATTTAAAAAACGACAGGGGCGTGCAAGAGATGCTGTCGGTGGCCCGAAGAATTGCGGGCCACTTTCGGCGTTCAGGCACTGCGTACCGAAGACTGGAGCACCACCAAACATTCCTGAACCTGCCCTGCCATCATCTGAAGCAAGAGGTGGTAACGAGGTGGAATTCAACCCTCTATATGCTTCACAGGATGGAGGAGCAGCAAAAGGCCATTCAAGCCTATACATCTGGCCACGATATAGGCAAAGGAGGTGGAATGCACCTGACTCAAGCGCAGTGGAGAATGATTTCAACGTTGTGCAAGGTTCTGCAACCCTTTGAACTTGCCACACGTGAAGTCAATTCAGACACTGCCAGCCTGAGTCAGGTCATTCCCCTCATCAGGATTTTGCAGAAAAAGCTGGAGACATTGAAGGAGGAGCTAAAACAGAGCGATTCCGCTAGGCATGTGGGACTTGTGGATGGAGCCCTTAATTCGCTTAACCAGGATTCACGGGTGGTCAATCTGTTGAAATCAGAGCACTACATTTTGGCCACCGTGCTCGATCCTAGATTTAAAACCTACGTTGTATCTCTCTTTCCGGCAGACACAAGTCTGCAGAGGTTCAAAGACCTGCTGGTGAGAAAATTGTCAAGTCAAGAGGAACGTGACCCGTCACCATCTCCTCCTTCACATTCTCCCGCAACTGGGGGTGCGAGGAAAAGGCTAAGAATTACGAGCCCACCCGCTGGCGGTGATGCATGGCAGTCTGGAGCGAGTGCTGACATCTGGTCCGGACTGAAGGACCTGCCAACGATTACTGACATGTCGTCTACTGTCACTGCATATGATTCTCTCACCATTGAAAGAATGGTGGAGGATTATATGAGTGACCGCATCCAAGTAGGCACGTCAGACAGTCCGTACGTATACTGGCAGGAAAAAGAGGCAATTTGGAGGCCCTTGCACAAACTGGCTTTATTATCTCTAAGTTGCCCTCCCTCCAGTGTGTACTCCGAAAGAGTGTTTAGTGCAGCCGCTCACCTTGTCAGCAATCGGCGTACGAGGTTACTTCCAGAAAATGTGGAGAAGATGATGTTCATCAAAATGAATTATAATCAATTCCTCCGTGGAGACATTCACCAGCAGCAATTGCCTCCAGAAAGTACACGGGGACCTGAGATGGTGGATTCCAGTGGGAACGAATTAATAATCTGTGAGGAGGGGGATGTACACAGTGAAAGGGGTGAGGAATCGGAGGATGATGATGACGTGGACATCTTGCCTCTGTAGAGCCAGTTTGTGCAAGAAGAGATTGATTGCTTCTTTTTTGGTGGGGGCCCAAACCAACCAGTCATTTTAGTCACAGTCGTGTGGCAGACCCTGTCGCTGAAATGATGGGTTCGTTAAAGTGTGCATGTCCTGTTTATACAACATAAGGGTGGGTGGGAGGGCCCAAGGACAATTCCATCTTGCACCTCTTTTTTCTTTCATTTTTCTTGGCATCATGTGCTGTTTGGGGAGTATTTTTTGGAAGGGCCATCCTGTCTTGATTGACACTGCAGTGCCACTCCTAGATGGGCCATGTGTTTGTGTCGGCCACTTGTGTCGCTTAGCTTAGTCACACAGCCACCTTGGTGCGCCTCTTTTTTTCTTTGCATCATGTGCTGTTTTGGGAGTATTTTTTGGAAGGGCCATCCTGTCTTGATTGACACTGCAGTGCCACTCCTAGATGGGCCATGTGTTTGTGTCGGCCACTTGTATCGCTTAGCTTAGTCACACAGCCACCTTGGTGCGCCTCTTTTTTTCTTTGCATCATGTGCTGTTTGGGGAGTATTTTTTGGAAGGGCCATCCTGTCTTGATTGACACTGCAGTGCCACTCCTAGATGGGCCATGTGTTTGTGTCGGCCACTTGTGTCGCTTAGCTTAGTCACACAGCCACCTTGGTGCGCCTCTTTTTTTCTTTGCATCATGTGCTGTTTGGGGAGTATTTTTTGGAAGGGCCATCCTGTCTTGATTGACACTGCAGTGCCACTCCTAGATGGGCCATGTGTTTGTGTCGGCCACTTGTGTCGCTTAGCTTAGTCACACAGCCACCTTGGTGCGCCTCTTTTTTTCTTTGCATCATGTGCTGTTTGGGGAGTATTTTTTGGAAGGGCCATCCTGTCTTGATTGACACAGCAGTGCCACTCCTAGATGGGCCAGGTGTTTGTGTCGGCCACTTGTGTCGCTTAGCTTAGTCACACAGCCACCTTGGTGCGTCTCTTTTTTTCTTTGCATCATGTGCTGTTTGGGGAGTATTTTTTGGAAGGGCCATCCTGTCTTGATTGACACTGCAGTGCCACTCCTAGATGGGCCAGATGTTTGTGTCGGCCACTTGTGTCGCTTAGCTTAGTCACACTGCCACCTTGGTGCGCCTCTTTTTTTCTTTGCATCATGTGCTGTTTGGGAAGTATTTTTTGGAAGGGCCATCCTGCCTGACACTGCAGTGCCACTCCTAGATGGGCCAGGTGTTAGTGTCGGCCACTTGGGTCGCTTAGCTTAGTCACACAGCGACCTTGGTGCGCCTCTTTTTTTCTTTGCATCATGTGCTGTTTGGGGAGTATTTTTTGGAAGGGCCATCCTGCCTGACACTGCAGTGCCACTCCTAGATGGGCCAGGTGTTTGTGTCGGCCACTTGGGTCGCTTAGCTTAGCCATCCAGCGACCTCGGGGCAAATTTTAGGACTAAAAATAATATTGTGAGGTGTGAGGTGTTCAGAATAGACTGAAAATGAGTGGAAATTATGGTTATTGAGGTTAATAATACTATGGGATCAAAATGACCCCCAAATTCTATGATTTAAGCTGTTTTTGAGGGTTTTTTGAAAAAAACACCCGAATCCAAAACACACCCGAATCCAACAAAAAAATTTCGGTAAGGTTTTGCCAAAACGCGTCCGAATCCAAAACACGGCCGCGGAACCGAACCCAAAACCAAAACACAAAACCCGAAAAATTTCCGGTGCACATCACTAAACCATACCCAGTTAACAGTATGAACAACAACTGAGCCTCATTTAACGGATGGCTCATAACAATATCCATTTAGTTAAGCAATAACTATATACATGTATTGCAGAGAGTCCGCACTTGGGACGGGCGCCCAGCATCCACTACGGACTACGAGAAATAGAATTACCGGTGAGTAAATTCTTATTTTCTCTGACGTCCTAGTGGATGCTGGGAACTCCGTAAGGACCATGGGGATTATACCAAAGCTCCCAAACGGGCGGGAGAGTGCGGATGACTCTGCAGCACCGCATGAGCAAACTCAAGGTCCTCCTCAGTCAGGGTATCAAACCTGTAGAACTTAGCAAACGTGTTTGACCCCGACCAAGTAGCAGCTCGGCAAAGCTGTAAAGCCGAGACCCCTCGGGCAGCCGCCCAAGAAGAGCCCACCTTCCTTGTGGAATGGGCTTTCACAGATTTTTGATGCGGCAATCCAGCCACAGAGTGAACCAGCTGAATCGGGCTATAGATCCAGCGAACAATAGTCTGCTTCGAAGCAGGAGCGCCAACCTTGTTGGCTGCATACAGAATAAACAACGAGTCAGACTTTCTGACTCCCGCCGTTCTGGAAACATAAATTTTCAAAGCCCGGACTACGTCCAGCAACTTGGAATCCTCCAAGTCCCTAGTAGCCGCAGGCACCACAATAGGCTGGTTCAAATGAAACGATGATACCAACCTAGGAAGAAATTGGGGACGAGTCCTCAATTCTGCCCTGTCCATATGGAAGATCAGATAAGGGTTTTTACATGACAAAACCGCCAATTCTGACACACGCCTAGCCGAAGCTAAGGCCAATAGCATGACCACTTTCCACGTGAGATATTTTAGCTCCACGGTCTTAAGTGGCTCAAACCAGTGGGATTTCAGGAAATCCAACACAACGTTAAGATCCCAAGGTGCCACCGGTGGCACAAAAGGAGGCTGAATATGCAGCACCCCCGGAACAACGTCTGAACTTCAGGCAGTGAAGCCAGTTCTTTTTTAGAGAAAATGTATAGGGCCGAAATCTTGACCTTTATGGATCCTAATTTTGGGCCCATAGTCACTCCTGACTGTAGGAAGTGCAGGAATCGACCCCGCTGGAATTCCTCTGTAGGGCCTTCCCGGCCTCACTCCAAGCAACCTATTTTCGCTATATACAGTGAAAAAGTCTTGCTGTCACGTCTTTCCTAGCCTTTATCAGCATAGAAATAACTGCATCCGGAATGCCCTTTTCCGCTAGGATCCGGCGTTCAACCGCCATGCCGTCAAATGCAGCCGCGGTAAGACTTGGAACAGACAGGGCCCCTGTTGCAACATGTCCTGTCTGAGAGGCAGAAGCCCTGAGTCCTCTGAGAGCATTTCTTGCAGCTCCGGGTACCGAGTCCTTCTTGGCCAATTCGGAGCAAAGAATATTGTTCTCACTCCTCCTTTTATTACAATTCTCAGCCCTTGGGTATGAGAGGAAGAGGAGGGAATACATAGACCAACTGGAACACCCACGGTGTTACTAGTGCGACCACAGCTATCACCTGAGGGTCCCTTGACCCGGCGTAAAACCTTTTTTAGCTTTTTATTGAGGTGGGACGCCATCTAGTCCACCTGAGGCAGTTCCCATCAATTTGCAAACTGCGTGAAGACTTCCTGATGAAGTCCCCACTTTCCCGGGTGGAGGTCATGCCTGCTGAGGAAGTCTGCTTCCCAGGTGTCCACTCCCGGAATGAACACTGCTGACAGTGCGCTTACTTAATTCTCCGCCCAGCGAAGAATTCTGGTGGCTTCTACCCTCGCCACCCTACTCCTTGTGCCGCCTTGGTGGTTTACATGAACCCCTGCGGTCTGACTGGATCAGAACCGGTTGGTCGCGAAGCAGGATCTCCGCTTGACTTAGGGCGTTGTATATGGCCCTTAGTTCCAGGATATTGGTGTGAAGGCAAGTCTGTTGACTTGACCACAGACCTTGGAAATTTCTTCCCTGTGTAACTGCCCCCCACCCTCGGAGGCTTGCATCCGTGGTCACCAGGATCCAGTCCTGAATGCCGAATCTGCGGCCCTCGAAAAGGTGAGCACTCTGCAGCCACCACAGGAGAGACACCCTGGCCCTGGGGGATAGGGTGATTAACCGATGCCTCTGAAGAGGTGATCCGGACCACTTGTCCAGTAAATCCCATTGGAAGGTCCTCGCATGGAACCTGCCTAAGGGGATGGCCTCGTATGATGCCACCATCCTTCCCAGGACTCGAGTGCAGTGATGCACTGACACCTGTTTTGTTTTTAATAGATTCCTGACCAGTGTCATGAGCTCCTGAGCTCTCTCTATCGGGAGATAAACCCTTTTCTGGTCTGTGTCTAGGATCGTGCCTAGGAGAGGCAGATGAGCTGTAGGAACCAACTGCGACTTTGGAATATATATAATCCAGCCGTGTCGCCGTTACACTTCCAGAGAAAGTGATACGCTGTTCAGCAACTGCTCTCATGATCTCGCTTTTATGAGGAGATCGTCCAAGTACGTGATAATAGTGACACCTTGCTTCCGCAGGAGCACAATCATATCCGTCATTACCTTGGTGAATATTTTCGGGGCCGTGGAGAGACCAAACGGCAACATCTGAAATTGGTAATGACAATCCCGTACCGCAATTCTGAGGTACGCCTAATGAGGTGGATAAATGGGGACATGAAGGTATGCATCCCTTATGTCCCGATTCACGATAAAGTCTCCCCCTTTTTAGGCTTGCACTGACCGCTCTTAGCGATTCCATCTTGAACTTGAACCTTCTCAGTAGAGATGAGCGGGTTCGGTTTCTCTGAATCCGAACCCGCCAGAACTTCATGTTTTTTTTCACGGGTCCGAGCGACTCGGATCTTCCCGCCTTGCTCGGTTAACCCGAGCGCGCCCGAACGTCATCATGACGCTGTCGGATTCTCGCGAGGCTCGGATTCTATCGCGAGACTCGGATTCTATATAAGGAGCCGCGCGTCGCCGCCATTTTCACACGTGCATTGAGATTGATAGGGAGAGGACGTGGCTGGCGTCCTCTCCATTTAGATTATAAGAGACTGAGAGAGATTTACTGGAGCTGACTAGGAGGAGTACTGTTACTGTAGAAGTGTAGAGACTGAGTGGAGAGAGTTTACTAGTGAGGACAGTGCAGTTTACTTTATAATCCGTTCTCTGCCTGAAAAAAGCGATACACAGCACACAGTGACTCAGTCACATACCATATCTGTGTGCACTGCTCAGGCTCAGGCCAGTGTGCTGCATCATCTATTATCTATATATAATATTATATATATCTGTCTGACTGCTCAGCTCACACAGCTTATAATTGTGGGGGAGACTGGGGAGCACTACTGCAGTGCCAGTTATAGGTTATAGCAGGAGCCAGGAGTACATAATATATTATATAGTGAGTGACCACCAGACACACAGTGCAGTTTATTTAATATATCCGTTCTCTGCCTGAAAAAAGCGATACACACAGTGACTCAGTCAGTCACATACCATATCTGTGTGCACTGCTCAGGCTCAGGCCAGTGTGCTGCATCATCTATATATATTATATATCTGTCTGACTGCTCAGCTCACACAGCTTATAATTGTGGG
Source organism: Pseudophryne corroboree (assembly GCF_028390025.1). NCBI lineage: Eukaryota > Metazoa > Chordata > Amphibia > Anura > Myobatrachidae > Pseudophryne > Pseudophryne corroboree. Next base: position 852,811,448 of record NC_086444.1, on the reverse strand, counting down.
GGAGACTGGGGAGCACTACTGCAGTGCCAGTTATAGGTTATAGCAGGAGCCAGGAGTACATAATATTATATTAAAATTAAACAGTGCACACTTTTGCTGCAGGAGTGCCACTGCCAGTGTGACTAGTGACCAGTGACCTGACCACCAGTATATATAATATTAGTAGTATACTATCTCTTTATCAACCAGTCTATATTAGCAGCAGACACAGTACAGTGCGGTAGTTCACGGCTGTGGCTACCTCTGTGTCGGCACTCGGCAGCCCGTCCATAATTGTATATACCACCTAACCGTGGTTTTTTTTTCTTTCTTTATACATACATACTAGTTACGAGTATACTATCTCTTTATCAACCAGTCTATATATTAGCAGCAGACACAGTACAGTGCGGTAGTTCACGGCTGTGGCTACCTCTGTGTCAGCACTCGGCAGCCCGTCCATAATTGTATATACCACCTAACCGTGGTTTTTTTTTTCTTTCTTTATACATACATACTAGTTACGAGTATACTATCTCTTTATCAACCAGTCTATATATTAGCAGCAGACACAGTACAGTGCGGTAGTTCACGGCTGTGGCTACCTCTGTGTCGGCACTCGGCAGCCCGTCCATAATTGTATATACCACCTAACCGTGGTTTTTTTTTCTTTCTTTATACATACATACTAGTTACGAGTATACTATCTCTTTATCAACCAGTCTATATATTAGCAGCAGACACAGTACAGTGCGGTAGTTCACGGCTGTGGCTACCTCTGTGTCGGCACTCGGCAGCCCGTCCATAATTGTATATACCACCTAACCGTGGTTTTTTTTTCTTTCTTTATACATACATACTAGTTACGAGTATACTATCTCTTTATCAACCAGTCTATATATTAGCAGCAGACACAGTACAGTGCGGTAGTTCACGGCTGTGGCTACCTCTGTGTCGGCACTCGGCAGCCCGTCCATAATTGTATATACCACCTAACCGTGGTTTTTTTTTCTTTCTTTATACATACATACTAGTTACGAGTATACTATCTCTTTATCAACCAGTCTATATATTAGCAGCAGACACAGTACAGTGCGGTAGTTCACGGCTGTGGCTACCTCTGTGTCGGCACTCGGCAGCCCGTCCATAATTGTATATACCACCTAACCGTGGTTTTTTTTTCTTTCTTTATACATACATACTAGTTACGAGTATACTATCTCTTTATCAACCAGTCTATATATTAGCAGCAGACACAGTACAGTGCGGTAGTTCACGGCTGTGGCTACCTCTGTGTCGGCACTCGGCAGCCCGTCCATAATTGTATACTAGTATCCAATCCATCCATCTCCATTGTTTACCTGAGGTGCCTTTTAGCTGTGCCTATTAAAATATGGAGAACAAAAATGTTGAGGTTCCAAAATTAGGGAAAGATCAAGATCCACTTCCACCTCGTGCTGAAGCTGCTGCCACTAGTCATGGCCGAGACGATGAAATGCCAGCAACGTCGTCTGCCAAGGCCGATGCCCAATGTCATAGTACAGAGCATGTCAAATCCAAAACACCAAATATCAGTAAAAAGCCTCTTTTTTTCTTTGCGTCATGTGCTGTTTGGGGAGGGTTTTTTGGAAGGGACATCCTGCGTGACACTGCAGTGCCACTCCTAGATGGGCCCGGTGTTTGTGTCGGCCACTAGGGTCGCTAATCTTACTCACACAGCTACCTCATTGCGCCTCTTTTTTTCTTTGCGTCATGTGCTGTTTGGGGAGGGTTTTTTGGAAGGGCCATCCTGCGTGACACTGCAGTGCCACTCCTAGATGGGCCCGGTGTTTGTGTCGGCCACTAGGGTCGCTAATCTTACTCACACAGCTACCTCATTGCGCCTCTTTTTTTCTTTGCGTCATGTGCTGTTTGGGGAGGGTTTTTTGGAAGGGCCATCCTGCGTGACACTGCAGTGCCACTCCTAGATGGGCCCGGTGTTTGTGTCGGCCACTAGGGTCGCTAATCTTACTCACACAGCTACCTCATTGCGCCTCTTTTTTTCTTTGCGTCATGTGCTGTTTGGGGAGGGTTTTTTGGAAGGGCCATCCTGCGTGACACTGCAGTGCCACTCCTAGATGGGCCCGGTGTTTGTGTCGGCCACTAGGGTCGCTAATCTTACTCACACAGCTACCTCATTGCGCCTCTTTTTTTCTTTGCGTCATGTGCTGTTTGGGGAGGGTTTTTTGGAAGGGACATCCTGCGTGACACTGCAGTGCCACTCCTAGATGGGCCCGGTGTTTGTGTCGGCCACTAGGGTCGCTTATCTTACTCACACAGCGACCTCGGTGCAAATTTTAGGACTAAAAATAATATTGTGAGGTGTGAGGTATTCAGAATAGACTGAAAATGAGTGTAAATTATGGTTTTTGAGGTTAATAATACTTTGGGATCAAAATGACCACCAAATTCTATGATTTAAGCTGTTTTTTAGTGTTTTTTGAAAAAAACACCCGAATCCAAAACACACCCGAATCCGACAAAAAAAATTCGGTGAGGTTTTGCCAAAACGCGTTCGAACCCAAAACACGGCCGCGGAACCGAACCCAAAACCAAAACACAAAACCCGAAAAATTTCAGGCGCTCATCTCTACTTCTCAGGTATATGTTCAGGGATTTTTAATTCAATATGGGTCTGACCGAACCGTCTGGTTTCGGGATTACAACATGGTCGAATAATAACACCCTCTTGTTGAAGGAGGGGACCCTTGACCACCACCTGTTAAAGATACAATTTGTGAATTGCAATTAACACTGGCTCCCTCTCTTGGGGGGAAGCCCGCAGGGCCGGCGGTGAGGGGGCATCTTCTCACAGTCCAGCTTGTATCCCTGAGACACAATATCTATTGCCCAGGGATCTAACAGGGAGTGAACCCACTTGTGGCTGAACTTACGAAGGCGTGTCCCCACCGGGCCTAGCTCCGCCTGTGGAGCCCCAGCGACATTGGTGGATTTTTGTAGGGGCCGGGGAGGACTTCTGTTCCTGGGAACTAGCTGCCCGGCTCTGACAAGAAAGGACGCACCTCAGACTTTCTTGTTTCTTTATTCGAAAGGCTGCATTTAATAATGTCGTGCTTTCTTAGGCTGTGCAGGAATATAAGGCAAACTAGCAGAATTACCAGCTATAGCTGTGGAGACCAGGTCCGAGAACCCTTCTCCACACAATCCTCAGCCTTCCATATGCCTCTTAAGTCGGCATCATCTGTCCAATGCATATTCTACAGGACACGTCAAGCAGAGATCGACATAGCTTTGACTCTATGACCCAGTATACTCATGTCTCTTTGGGCATGCTTTATAACTATATATCTATCACTTAAGACAGCATCTTTAATATATTTATATCTATATGCATACTAGGGTCTCAATCTCTGCTGATAAGGTACCTGTCCACGCTGCCACAGCGCTATAAACCCATGCCGACACAATCGCCGGTCTGGGTAGTATACTAGAATGTGCACGCTATCTGCAGGATCCCTGAGAATAGCAAGTGCTACCGTCTGTGCAAACAGGACACCCAGGGGAAGATTCTCAACATATCCTGGCCCTAGTGGGGAACGGATACAGCCTGAGAATTCTCTTGTGGGAAGCTGCCGTCTCTTGTCTGGAGATTCCCGCTCTTTTTCCTCATGAGAGGAGGGAAATTTACCTCAGCATTCTTCCCCTTAAACATGTGTACTCTCGTGTCAGGGACAGATGAGTCATCAGTGATATGCAAATCATCTATTATTTCAATAATCATATATTGAATACCTTCTAGCCATCTTGGCTGTAACTTTGCATTATCGTAGTCGACAGTGGAGTTAAACTCCATGTCGATACCAGTGTTTGTTATTTTGGATAGTGAGCATTGAGATACTCTGAAAGTCTCTGTGACATAGGGACAGACATGGGTAGATTTCCTGTCTGTTCCCTAACCTTTTGTGCAATAAATTTACCTTAGCACTTACACATATCCAAACAGGTGTCGGCGTTGTCGACGGAGACACCCTGTCACACACATATCCGCTCTATCACCTCCTTAGAGGAGCCTTTTACCTCAGACATGTCGACACACGCGTACCGACACACCACACACACAGGGGATGCTCTATTTGAGGACAGTTCCCCCACAAGGCCCTTTGGAGAGACAGAGAGAGAGTATGCCAGCACACATCCCAGCGCTATATAACCCAGGGATTACACTACAACTCAGTGTTTACCCAGTAGCTGCTGTATATACAAATTTTGCGCCTAAATTTATGTGTGTCCCCCTCTCTTTTCACCCTTTGTGTACCAGGATACTGCAGGGGAGAGCTTATGGAGCTTCTTTCCAGCGGAGCTGTGAATAGAAAATGGCGCTGGTGTGCTGAGGAAGAAGGCCCCGCCCCCTCAGCGGTGGGCTTCTGTCCTGTTTCTGACTAAAAATGGCGGGGGTTTTACACATATACAGTCACAGACTGTATTATGTGCATTTTTATGTCAAAGGTATTTTTATTGCTGCCCAGGGCGCCCCCCCCCCCCCCCAGCGCCCTGCACCCTACAGTGACCGGAGTGTGTGGTGTGCTGCTGGAGCAATGGCGCACAGCTGCGGTGCTGTGCGCTACCTTAATGAAGACAGGAGTCTTCTGCCGCCGATTTCATCGCTTCTCTTCTGTCTTCTGGCTCTGCAAGGGGGACGGCGGCGCGGCTCCGGGAACGGACGATCGAGGTCAGGCCCTGTGTTCGAACCCTCTGGAGCTAATGGTGTCCAGTAGCCTAAGAAGCACAAGCTAGCTGCAAGCAGGTAGGTTTGCTTCTCTCCCCTCAGTCCCACGTAGCAGTGAGTCTGTTGCCAGCAGATCTCACTGAAAAATAAAAAACCTAACAAATACTTTCTTACTAGCAAGCTCAGGAGAGCCCACTAGGAGCACCCAGCTCTGGCCGGGCACAGATTCTAACTGAGGTCTGGAGGAGGGGCATAGAGGGAGGAGCCAGTGCACACCAGATAGTACCTAATCTTTCTTCTAGAGTGCCCAGTCTCCTGCGGAGCCGTGTATTCCCCATGGTCCTTACGGAGTTCCCAGCATCCACTAGGACGTCAGAGAAAGGATGTTAAATACATCTGAACTTTAGCATGGATTTTTACTAATGTTAAAAACCACAAAAGCAGCTCTATTAGCATGGCCGTGCCCTCCTGCAAACTATTAATTTGTGCCCTCCTACAAATATATTTAATTATCTTCTCCCCCCCCCCCCCCCACTCACACCCCTTATATAATATATTTAATGATCTTCTCCAGAGTCCAGCCTCCTGCTCCTCATCGCCTTCTTGTTGGGAGATGAGACACCATGACATCTCATCTCCCAGTGTCAGTAGTACAGCGACATCTAATCTTCCCCATCGGAGAAGGAGGGCAAGCATGGGTACTGAAAGACAGGTGCTGGCGTCAGGGACAATTCTGGCTCTACATTTTGTAGATAAATACAGGAACAGCAGCCACATTGAAATGACAACAGTGTTTGGACATCACCCCCCCCCCCCATGTACAAGCGAAATGATGTGCACCTGCAGCAGACACATGTTCGTAAAGGTATAAAATTGGTAGAGGGGCACTGATTAGATAATTTGCTCACAATATGGCTTGTCGGTAGGAGCTAACCCAGTTTGAAAAGTAGCCTGCGCAATGTCATGTTTTCAGGGCGACGCTGGACTGCTATACAGAGAATTTAGTAATGGACTGACCAGCTCAGAGTCCAGCTCTTAACCCCTCTAAGAACCTTCTTCAGTGTTGCATTTGGTCACTGTACTTAAGGCAGAATGGCAAAACACACCGCCTGCTGTTGTCCAGGAACTTGTGGACAGTTTGCCAAGAAGGGTGGGTCTACAGTAATCACTGCATGTGTCACACCTACAAAATACTGACATCAATAAAACTTTGTTGATCTATTTCCTTTCAGTGTCCAATCACTTTTGTCTAAATAGTGTAGTTATGAGAAGTTAAGTAAGCAGTTTCTAGCAAAGTCCAGTGACATTTTGTGTGAATCAGCTGTGCAGCAGAGTAGGCCATTTCTCAGTGGTCTGAAATTCTGCCAATATATTCTGTGCTTTTTCTGTTTTGGCATTCTCTGGGATGCCATTGCACAATATATTGGTAAACTGACATTTCATAGACATTTTAGTCTATAAGTAGAGCTTGGGTCATGTGATAAAATGCAGATCAATATTTTGTGGAACTAGGGCTGTAGGGAGCTACCCCCATACCAAAAACAAATCTGAAAAAAATGGTATATTTGCACCCTCAGCCAGTGGCAAGTCCATGGGGGGACAATCAGAGCAACAGCTCCACCCCCCATCAGAAGTGTAGGGAGAAGGGGGTGAGGTAGCAGCGACCAATAAGCCTGAGCCTGGGTAATTAGTACCTGCACCCCCTCAGCACCCCTGTGTGGAACAGTATGTAAAATGTCAGCTCAATATTTAGATTCATTTTTCATATTTTCATCAGTATGGCTGTCTTTAAGTTACAGGGCCACAGTCGAACTGTGCTGGTTACACTGTGAACACTTCCACACTGCCTCAGTGTTCCAACCCCCATCATTAAACAAGGACAGCTTGTTCTACTAGCACAGGCTAGAGGTCACCTATTAAGGGCAGCCCAGAATAGTGGATTTAGCATGTAATTGCATCTGATGATATACCAGACAGTGGTGGAAACAACAGAAAGGGAGAAACTGACAGAAGAAAAGGGCACATTTAGAATTAAATAAACAGTATGAGTTATCAAGGTTATCTGTGTTCTTGGTGTATGCACTGTAGCATTATAACATCATTAGCATCAGTTATTCTTGCGGGCATGCAGAAAAGTTTCAGGCCGAAAATTAGATACTAGCAGCATGTGGCCATGAGTGCTTCAAATCCTCAGCCCGTGAGACAATTTTCTTCCTCATTATAATGCCCGAACAAAAACCTTGGGCTGTGCTGTGTTCATTAGCAGTTCATTGTCTGTTTAATGAGTCCAGGCAATGTTTCTCTGTTTTTATTTTAATTTGCTAAGCTTTTATAAGGTACAAGGAGCAACAAGCCCTCCTCTATCATTAGGCATTCCAATTGCCATGTTTTTTTCTGAGTTGTTTTATTTACAGTATACAATTTATTAACATTTGTGCGCTAATTACAGTATATGTGCAAGTACATTTATTTGTAATAGAGAATATTTGTTTTGGTATAATTTCGATACACAAATAGAATTTTGTAAAATTGTGTTTTTTTGCTGTATTATAATATTAAAAAGCGCATCCATTTGTTTCCTTTTTTGTAAAATTGTGAGCACACATTATTCAGTAATGGTTCATATAATACATCCTGGAATTTATTTGTGATGCCATCTTTGGATATTGCCCATGGCCCATACAGCACAGTAGCCATTTATTAGAGAAGAGTAAGGTTTTTGGTGAATAATGACTAGACAGTGCACATTTGTGACATGAAAAGTAAGTGGGTCCAAGACATAAAACAGATATACTGTATTTTCTGAAAATACTAAGGCCAGGATGCAATGGGAGCCCATAACGGCAAAATGTCCGATGTTTGTGGCTACAGCGAGTTGGACCAGATGTTTTGCCCATGTTAAGTATACAACTTGGCCGATGTAATGGAGTCCGATAGTGCAAGAAGGACACAAAACAGCTCCAAAACTCTCAAAGAATTTAGAGGGATTTTTTTTGGGCTGAGTTGGTGATAAAAATGTTGGAAATCAATTATAAGTAACTTTTCAAGCACATTTGCAATAAATAAACATGTTTCAAACTTTCAATACATTTTGAAACAAAATAAAAACAAAACTTTGAACTCTAAAAATAGTCCATATAGGGGGGAATTCAAATGTTTGAAAAGTCAGTTGGGTGTCTGTTTTTTCCTATCTAATAGACAGGAAGAAACAGACACCCAACCGACTTTGTGTACATGTTATAGGTGCACCTTTTGTATAGGAAAATGTGTCTGATACACAAAGGGATGTATTTGGATGAACAAACAGTTTATGCTGATTTAAATGATATGTGGCATGGCTATATTCTGTTTGTAATTGCTACTGTATCAGCATACCAAATTAAGTTACAGTGTTTGGCTAGAATACACTGTAGCATAACATTTTGTATACATATACAGTTGCTATTACACACAGAAAATAGGCTTATAGCTCATCCTTGGGTTCACTTACAGTATGTTGTGGTGGACAGGGTAGCGTTTCTGCTTGTCCACATATTTTATGATTGGTAGCTGACAGCGCTGATTTTGACTATCACATTGACCATAAATAGATAGATTTGGCCGTGGACCACCAACCCATGACACCCCTACATGTGCCCCTCGGCTCCACAGAGTTCCACGGCACCCACTTTGGGAACCACTGACATATGGTGATTCACAAATCTCTGGAAAACCCATGACTTTTCCAAAATCAGAGGCTATTACTTTCTCTCCTTAATGTTAGGTAGTGTAGGATACAGAGACTCCATCCAGTGCCAGATTTCCCACTAACAGTCACCTCCTCGCACCTCATTTGTGCTTTCTTTTTAATGCTGTCAAACAATGGTGACTGCTAGTCCAAGAAGAGCGCTGTTTTGATGGGGAGGGAGCGGGGGATCATGTGAGGGGTGTCAGGTGGGATGGGGGGGGGGAGTTCGGGGGTGTAGGGGGTTAAGGGAGGTAGAGGGTACCTGCTGCAGAGTACCAGAACAGAGACTTCATGAATAAGTTGGAGACAGAGACTGCTATGTTTATACAGAGCCTATCAGAGCTCTGCATCTGTGTTTAAATCCCCTTGCCCCCACCGCATGTATCAGAGCACTAGCAGTTCTTGAACCTGGCTCTCATGGGCTGCTGCCTGTGATGAAGGAGGCTAATGGATATCTGACGGTTGGGGGGGAGGCAATAATGTAGTGCCAAGGGGTGGCCTGACCCTTAAATCTCCCGCTGACTTCAACTGAATAGGAATGTGAAGCTCCTGATGTGGGTGTCAAACATGCCTTATATAAAGTAAGGGTTATCCATCGAATTTGTTTAACTCCAGGTCTAGCCTTCACATACTTCATTTTGGATTGCTCAAGATACTTGAGTCAGTGGCTACCTTATTCATCAGAAAAACTATAATTATATACATATATATATATATATATATATATATAGTGAGGTGATTCAGCAATTATATATAGTGAGGTGATTCAGCATGTCCTTCTGTTTATTTCTGATGACTTCCTGTACAATCGTTATAGTGTTTTTAGCACTGACAAGCTTCATATTTATGTTTAAAAAAAATTGTGGAATGTTTGCATAAGACAGACTTTTCTTATATATCTGTATATTCCTGAGAAAGTACTGTCCTCATTTAGCTGGATAAATGCACAAACATCTTATGACTAAGACTTCACATAAACATTCAGTGGTTGGCTTGCATTAGAACCATACAAATATTTTCCACAAAGCACAAACGTAGGATTTGCAATTGTCATTTAAGTAATGTGACTAATAGAACACTAACAATATTAAAGGGCCTCTTTCTCATCCCCCACAAATATCCACCAATAACTATCATTTTTAAGAAATTATTTTTGTGTGCACTTGATCAAGATTTACTTGCTGAGACAGTGGCTCCAATAGGCAAACAGTAAATAGTGCATTGATAGCTTCAGATCCCTGTATGCTAGAAAATGGGAAAATGTAGCCTGTAGGTCTGGAGAAATGGTATGATGGAGGCAATGAGCATTCCAATGTAAACCAAATATAGGATAGGTGTGTCTGTGCTGCTGCAAACTCACTTCTCATATAAAGATGGGTGCATACCTATACAATCAAGCTTTTCATTTGATCGTTCAATTGACCCTACTCACGATCGAAGGTCCCCAAACTACAGTCGATATGCGCATGCACACCTATACAATTTCTCTTGCAACGTTCGATCTCCTCCCATCCAAACTATCGCAAGAAAATGATTGTACCACTGTACATATACCGATTCTGGCTACAGTCACGTCATATGTAAACAGAATTACCATAATGGGCTGGATTAGGGCGTGATTACAGAACCTAAACAAAGAGAAAAATCAGATCACATAGTGCTGTAAAGAGAACACGTTCATTCTTTTAGTTTCAATCTCCATCATCATGAGATTGAGGAAAAGAAAGGCTCGTGTTTGTATTGTTGCTGCTATGGTGACGACACTACAAGCCAAAAAGTGAAAAAAGAGGAGCAAGAAGTGCAGCTGCTGGATCAAAGATTGGCTTCTAAGGTGAGACACCTTCTCCCATATGCCACTGGTACAGGAGACCTGGGAGAACAACCCAGAGGACTTCATACATGGTTTTCATCAACGAGAAAAGGGCAAACATTCTTAACAAGGTGGTGTTTACATGCAGTGCTGTAGGAGAGACCACACAGCTAGTAAATGCCCACATGGGCATCCCTTCTGAAGGTGTATCATTGCAAGAACGGCCAGCATATCAACCAAACGTCCATACACACTGCACTTTTGTTCCGATATTGGCCGTCTAGTTGGATGAATATTAAACGGCACATTAGATTCGACCGACTAAGGCTGAGCATTGCAGAGTGTTTTTAGCTGTTTATCGATTATAGCATATGAATCGGGACAGTGTACACACCTATACAATTACAATCCAATGCCCATTTTCCCGAGGTCGAAAGAACAGCCAGATAATTGTATAGGTGTGTACCCATTTTAAGCATGAGAAGGTGATCTTGTTTGCAGGGGATGCCGTATATTTAGGTGACATTCAGCATCGTGACATTCAGACTGTCAACAACATATTGTCTACATTTGACTTTCACAATTTGATATGTCTGCATTCACAATGGCAACACAGACAGAAGGTTGATATTGTGAATGTCTACAGTTCTAACGTTTACAATTGGATTTTGAATGTAAACCTAATACTAACCTTAATCCAACCTGACTGTAGCCCTAATTCTAATCTAACCCTAACCCTAATTGCAGTTTAACGTCAACCCCTAACAGTAATCCTATCCCAACCCTAACTGCATTTTAACTATAACCCTAATCTAACACTAACCCTAATTGCAGCCTAACCCTAACCATAAAATCGTATGTCAATATTCACAATGTTGACATTATGGCCCTCATTCCGAGTTGTTCGCTCGCTAGCTGCATTTAGCAGCATTGCACACGCTAAGCCGCCGCCCTCTGGGAGTGTATCTTAGCTTAGCAGAATTGCGAACGAAAGATTAGCAGAATTGCGAATAGAAATTTTTTTTAGCTCCAAACTTACTCAGCCATTGCGATCAGTTCAGTCAGTTTCGTTCCTGGTTTGACGTCACAAACACACCCAGCGTTCGCCCAGACACTCCCCCGTTTCTTCAGACACTCCCGCATTTTTCCCAGAAACGCCAGCGTTTTTCGCACACTCCCAGAAAACGTCCAGTTTCCGCCCAGAAACACCCACTTCTTGTCAATCACACTACGATCACCAGAACGATGAAAAATCCTTGTTATGTCGTGAGTAAAATTCCTAACTTTTGTGTAAAATAACTAAGCACATGCGCTCTGCGAACCTTGCGCATGCGCAGTAAGCGACTAATCGCAATATAGCGAAAATCGGCAACGAGCGAACAACTCGGAATGACCCCCTATGTTAGTGTCGACACTGTGAATGTTGACGTGTTGTATGTCAACATTCTGAACATTCGGACCATTACAAACGAGAAAAGGGGATTCTGCATAGACACAATTGATAATTAATGCAACATGATCTGAGAAATCAACATAGAGACCTTTTAACCCTTTTAACCACTTGCCTGGCATGGTCGCATCAGATGCGACCAGTCAGATAAACTGTGTTAGCAGCTGCAGGGAAGGGAAACTTCCCTCGCTGCTGCTGGTCCCTCTGCCTCCCTGCACTCTCCTCAACTTATTGCCGTGCTGCTGATCCCTGCTGATCGGTCAGCACGGCAGGACCCCCTCCCCCCTCCAGCGGCTGCAGACAATAGCAGCCGCTGGGGAGTGTAAATTAACCCTCCCAAGTCCCCCACCTGTATACCTAGAGGCTGTCCCAGCTGTCAAAATGAAAGCCGCGATGGTCACGATGTTCCCGATATTCCGATTACCGCGATGTTCTCCATCAATGTTTCGATGTTTGGGGGGAAAATATTTAATTTAAAATATATATATATATATATATATATATTTATTTATTTATTTACTAAAATAATTTTGGATAGGGTTAACTTCATGTTCTTCACCTAATTCACTCATTAAAAAACCCAACAAACCACCCATACCCTGGAGAGACTCAAGGAGTTATTTCCTGATATTTAGATTCCCATATTTCCTATTTCCAGGCCCGTAGTTTTGTAACTAGGTTATTATCTGAATTATTCCATTCGAAACTTTCTCTGATATTTGATGTTTTAATAAAAACCTGTTTAGGTACCTCCTTCCCTACCTCTTTATTTTATGAACAAGTTAGGAAGAACATTGACCTCACTACCTTATCGACTGGTATGGCAAAGTGGAAAGACTCCACCCCTAATAACTCCCTACAGACTATTGTTACGGCCTCGACCAAATTGAACAAACAATTACTCTCATCCTCGTTCCCTGAGATGCAATTTAAGATCCTTCATCGAGCATACTATACTCCAAAACTAAGATTACTAACTGGAGTGGCAGCGGACTCCAATTGTTTCAAGTGCTGCCATCCCGACGCTGACATTGTTCACTGCCTCTGGTCTTGTTCCGTGGTTCATGCTTTTTGGACCACTGTTCAAAATTATATTAATAATGTCCTTCACATTTCTTTCACTAGAACGATGCCTTGGGAATTGTGGAATTACTATACTCAACCTCCATCCCCACAACATACTAAAGGCACTACACTTCTACTTGCTAAAATAGCAGCAGTGGCCAAAAAAACTATTTTGTCCCAGTGGATACACTTTACCCCCATTGCTCTCTCTCTTATGTTACCGAGATTGGCTTATGTTTACAGGATGGAGTGGACAGACTGTTCTTTGGATTTAGAATCTCGATCACAAACTTTTTTTGATATTTGGCTACCCTATGTGCTCACATTATCAACTGAAGAGAAGGACTTCCTTCGAGGTATAGTACATCTCACTTCTTGGTATAACTTAACTTCACTGGAGAAAGGCTCCCCACCTTTCTAGGTTGGGATTTATTTAATGGGCTCTCATCCATATTGAGGCAGTCTACTCACTCCATCCTACTACATGATTTTCTTTTATAGTCCAAGGACTGTTCTCAAATGACTCTATACAATACTTCCTTTTGATATTTTCATATTACTATATATGTCTTTATTTCATCATACACTTCCAATGTCTTCCTGTGGAGCGTTAGTTCCCTTTTATTTGTTGTCAATTTGCCAACCTGTATGCAAAAATGTACTCAAACCATTTGTACTGTTTATATTTTTCAATAAACATATTTTGAAAAAAAACAAAACAATTTTGGAGCGGTTTTTGAGGGAAAAAAATTGTCAGTTAAGTGGTTAAATTTGTGTAATATCCTAACATTGGTGGTGCTCCCTAGAGTCTCAGAATACAGTGTTAGAAATGTGTAAGAAAAAGAAAGTACAAAGAGTGCCGGCCAAGAAGGGTCTACTTTCTTTTTTATATATATTGTGATATGCCATACAGACCATGTCAGCATTATGAAGTTGACATTCTGAATGTCGGCAACATGACTGTATAGCTAATTGCGCGTGGTGAAGGACAGTTGCAATTAGCATATATAGGTGAACGTTGCCAGCACCAGTGAGGCGCTTACGATAGACTGTTTAGGAATGCACCGCTAATGCTGGTTGGTACTTTCTTCATTACATGGGCATATATTATGCTTTTCTGTGTTGAGCACATTTTACTTGTAAGTAGGACAGAGTTGCTTTTGAATTGTTAGAGAAGTGTTTGATGTTTTATTGATGCCTAAGAGCAAAGATATATTATGCAAACAAAACAAATGGCTGTAAATAGGGTTCATAAAGGAGGCAAATATGGTACTGGTGCCATCTTACATGTATCTTGAGATAGCAGGGCTCCATGATGCCCTGTGCATGCCAGAATTGTCCTTTTGATGCTTCGGGTGACTCTGTAGCAGCACTATGGCCCGCAAGGCGCCATTCGATGCACCCTACAAGCCAAATGTAGGTGCCGTGGGGCAGCAACGGTGCTGCCCCATGGTTCTGCACCATAGGCAATGACACTGCTCGCACACCCCTAGTTACAGCTCTGTGTGATAGTTACAGCTTTAAATAAAGGAAACTGCAGGTTTTTTTTACTAAACGCAATTTATGCTGCTTTTCAATGCTCATTTGGTGCCAAGTCAGCATCAGCCCCAGTGTTTTCTTAGAATTGTATTACTCATTCTATGAATATTGAGATATACCTTATTTCCATACCATAAATGTGTTTATTGTAGACTATCAAGAGCAGTGTATATATACATGAAGCTTCTAATGTACCATATTCAACATAGATTTCTTCTCTGCTGAAAGCAATTTCTGAACATCTGCATTTTAATTGTGTAGTTGTTAAACTTTACAGTTTATAATGCCAATTGTGTTTAAAAATGGGGTTCTTTTTACTACCAGTGAGCCTTAATGAACAATGCATTGATCCGTATGTTTATCAAACAGCATCTTTTTATTACTGTGACACAGTGGGAGAGATATTAACATTTGCTTTCCAAGACAAACAAAACCTATGATTTATTTTAGGATCATTTTTTTGTATTTTACTCAGCAGAAATGTGCCCTTAGCAAAAAATGGTTCATTACCTATTCCATGTTGCAATCTTTTTAACAACATAGCTGTAAGATGATTACACTGGTGATAATTAGAGATGTGCAGTTCGGTTCTCCAGAAATCCGAATCCATCCGAATTTTGTGGATCTGAACTGAACGAAAACTGTGTCCGGATATCCCGAGGAGTTTCAGTCTGTACTGAGTGCCGGTTCGGATCTTTCCGCTATTCGGATTTTAAATTTGAATTTCAGGTTTTGGATTGCAAATATATTTTTTTTGCTGCTTTTATAGATTTCTTGTTGATTTTTTAAAACCAAAACACGGGAGTCGGCACACATCTCTAGTGATAATACTGGTTCAATTCAGAGCCGTAGCTAGACATTTTAGTACTCTGGGTGAGAGCGAATACCGGCACCTCCATACACTCACATACACAAATACACCTTGGGGGTCATTCCGACCCAATCGCACGCTGCAGTTTTTCACAGCAATGCGATCGTGTCAGAACTACGCATGCACTGGTGCCGCAGTGTGCCGGCGCATGCCAGGCGGCTGACGGCCATCATTGTCTAGTGATCGCCTGTGCCTGATTGACAGGCAGAGGCGGTCGCTGGGCGGCACAGCGGCATTTGGCCGCCATTTTTGGGGCGTGGTCCGGCCATCGCAGGCGTGGCCGGACCGTGCGGGGGGGGAGGCAGGCTGCAGCAGCTGTGTGACGTCACACACAGCCGCTGCGACCCTGGCAGCGACATGTAACTCCCGGCCAGCCGCAGGAGCTGCACTGGCTAGGAGTTACTCTACAGCAGTGATGCTTTTGTACTTGTGCGGTGGGGCCATGCCAGACATGCGGGGCGGACTAGCCCTATGCTGGGCGTCCCCCCGCATGTCTGTGTCAGTGATCGTAGCTGTGCTAAATTTAGCACAGCTATGATCAGGTCGGAATGACCCCCTTTATTAATATTGACATGTAGTGAAATGGTTAAACACTACAAGCTGCCTCTTAAAAGTATGTTATTGTGCATGTCTCATCAGCCACAATAAAATCACATGTCTGTGTTGTTGTGTATGGCTCATCTGTCTAAATTCACATATCTGAGTAAAAATGAAAAGTCAGACTGTCTAGACTGCAGGAGCATTTTGTTTATTTGGCTCTATAATGCGCCCAAGCTTGTCGCTGTGCTATTGGAGCATCACAGAGCTGTATGGCTGTACATTACCTAGCCTAGGGGAGATTGATACCTAATCATATTGACTGCTATTTTTCTTTTATAACCTGTATCCTGTGTGGTCTAACCTCCTTGCTAACATTCGCTATGCACCTGCCATCTTGCAGGAATCTGCCAATAATTAATACATCACCCACTCACTGAAATACCTGACACCATTCCTCATTCACTGTAATACCCACAGAACTAATCTTTCCAAAACCTGACTAGAATAAAACACCAAAATAAAACTGTATACATTTTTTTTTCTTAAATTAAATTGCCCTTCATCTGATTGACACCCATCACTCTTCACTCCTCCCCCAGCAGCTGTATTACATGGAGGTTTTTTTTATCAGCCTGAGGCATTTGCTGTATTCCAACACTGTCCTGGGAGTTGGACATGGAGGTTCAAGAGGGGGGTTCCAAAAAGCAAGATAAATAAATGGTGTAAATATGTATATACAAATGTAAATAGAATATATAACATGATTGCAATATAATTGATAGTATAAAGGCTTTCTAAATACTATATATAAATCTAAAAATCTTATAGAGATGGACACTGGGGTCTGTGGATTATCTCTTTGTCTACAGACCCCATTGACCATCTCTATAAAAATTTTGAGAGCTATATTAAGTTCACTGGCCCACACAGTGGGGGGTTTTGAGTGCCCAGAAACCCCACAGACGGACCTATTTTATTTTGCAAACTGGTCGTGGTCGATATAATGCCAAAATGACATGATTCAAAACTGTAAGCATGTATATGTGTTATGTATAATATATATGTGTGTGTGTCATGTAACCCTCCCACCGTACAAATGCTGCATTTTCTCCATGCAGTTTATTCTTTACATTTTACATTTTCTTGTCTTTGTCTTGTCTTTCATTCCTCCATATCTGTATGTTACAGTACATGCAGTGCTTCTGCCCTATGACTGTATGTGTTGTACTGTGCCATCCACCATGTCTGTATGTTCTGTATTGTAATCACCTCCCCCTCACATTCCTACTCAGGGACTTTTCTCAATCATGTTCCCTTGTCCAGCAGCTTTTCTTACACATGCCCTATGCCAACCATCATTGCTCTCCTTGTGCCCATGAGCTTTTATTTACAAATGCCTCTCCTGCAGAGCAGCATTTGAAACATATACACCCTTGCCCAACACCATTTCTCGGACATCACTTAGTTCCTGCCTGGCCACATTTCTAATACATGCACCCGATCACATTTCTCACACACGACCCTTTGCTCAGCCGCATTTGTCACACATGTCCCGTTGCCTAGCAGCATTTATTATATGAGTATATGAGCCTGCCTGACAATGTTTCTTGAGCATGACATTTGGCAGCAGCATTTTTTACGCATGCCCCTGTAACCACTATTTTATCACACACATGCCCCCTTGCTCACCAACTTGCATTCAATTGTTCCCTTTCTATCTTCTTTACGCGACTCTTCGCTTGTATTCCATTCTGCCCCTGTTCTTTTAAGTCTTCTTCTTTTCCACTTTCCTTGCCTGGTGAATCTTCTTCGCAGCAGCTTTTCTATGGCTGGGTCAATGTATTATTACATCATCATGTCTCCCGCTGTAGTGTGCTGCAGTCAATGTAACAATTTTTTTTCACCTGCAGGTGTAGAATCACAAATACAAGCATGACGGCCAACCCGAGAGCCTGTGTATGAGTAGGTGAGTAGGAGAGAAGTTTATAGGATCTAGACTACATATCCCACTAGCCCCCTCGGCTGGCCCATTCCCACACAAGCCTCTCTCTGGGCCTTCAGCAGCAGTGAGTGAGAAGTTAAAACACGGGACCTCAGAGAGAGACAGGGAGAGCGCTGCTGCTAGTGTGCCCCAAGGTGCTATGTCCACTCCCCAGCATGCCCATGCCAGATGGAGAGATGAAGCGGCAGGCTGCCACTGGGCCCCAGCACCCGCCATCTCCCAATGAAGCATTGCGAATGCCGTGTGATCATATCCTCAGAGAAATACGATTGCAGCGTGATTGACAGGAAGTGACCGTTCGTGGGTGTTAATATGACGTTTGTGAGGAGTGGTTGGAAAAATGCAGGACTGTCATGGCCGTTTTCAGTCTGTTTATCTGACGTCAGCTGCGATTAAAGACATGGCATCGGTGCGCAGTGGCGTCACAAGGCGGGTGCGGGGGGTGCGGCCCGCACCCGGGTGTGACACCTGGAGGGGGTGACACCAAATGTCAGCTCCTCCGCAGTGACAGGAGCCAGGTGCTGCAGTGTGAAATTCTGCTACAGCACCAGGCTCCTGTCATAGCAGAGGAGCCGACAGCGCACTGAGACCGTCTCTGGGGGAAGCCCAGCATCTCCGGAGATGCTGGGCACGCCACCAGAGTGACGATTCCAGGATCCCCGCGAAGCCACGCGCCCTAACTGTAAGGCCACGCCCCTTTTTTGCCGCGATCGTGGCAGGAGATCAGGGGTGCACACCGGGTGTCACCACTCCCGGTGACGCCTCTGCCGGTGCGACTGCATCCTCATAATTCTGTGTAGACTTGGGTCAACCACAACTGACCATGGTACTTGGTTTCTGCGTATGGATCGCAACTCTGCGACTGCATACTCAGAGTTGCAATCGCATCAGTGGATGTCTTTTAACATTTTTGGGCGGCACTTCACATGCGATTTTTCGCAGTAGCAGTTTTGAGATAATTGCAATTTCAGTCGCAAGAGCAATCCAAGCTAAATGAGGGCCAATGTCCGCATACCTCAATCTTTTTTTTTTTTTTAAGTGGAAGGGCAATAAGAGCTAAATAACTGTCACCTTTTGTAATTACTTCTGCACTGCGCTAAAATTCATCTGGATCTCGAATTGTTCATATTTTAGATTTGCAGCATCATAAGACTGGAAAATCTGAATGGGAAAAACAACACCATTAGATGTGGACACATCCACAGACACAGTATGCCTAGGAAATGTATCTTTTGAGAGAAAAGCAATGTGTAAAGATATATAATAATAATAATAATAATAATAATAATGATGATTACAATCTAGCCGGTTCTCATAGGTTTTGTGTGCATTGAACCACTACAGTATATGATAATTCATTAGTATTAAGGCTACATCATATAGTGTTGCCAATGTCTATTCGAATGACTTATTTTTTATTTCTATTTTGGCTACTACAGGGAAAAAGATTCAAATTTTAATTTTAAAGCTGTAATTAACAGATGTGGGTGTTTGAATTTAATTACATTTTATATGGAAAAATGTGACTTTTGCATTTATTAACAACATTGTCAAGATACTATTCTCTTTTGTGTATATGACCCTTTGCATTATTATATTGTATACATTTTCTACTATTATTGTAAGGCGGCATACCTATGCTATCATTAGGTAGTAATTAATAGCCCGTCAAAATGACGGACTCCAGGGCCTGATTATAGAGGGGGCAGTCGCTACCCACACAGGATCTTCCGGAACCAGGGCTTTGTCAAGCTGTGTGTGTGTGTGTGTGTGTGTGTGTGAGTGTGTGTATCATTAGCTATATATATATATATATATCAAAAAATAGGGGAGAGTTTATTGCGCCACTTGTGTACAACACCAAATAATCTAAAATCCACTTAAGAATTAACGACACTCCCTAGGAATTAGCACAGGGCGTCAGCTGTCCCCCAGAAAACACAGGGATGGTAGTTCCCTGAAACAGCGAGTAATGCACACAGGGGGGTGGGGGATATAGCGACCGTCGGTGTCTTAAAAATAGTTCAGAAATTGTGGATTTAAAATCGTATCTAAAATGAGTAACCAGATCTAGAAATAGTTTAAAAAGGGGGGTGATGTTTATTTAAACACTAAAACAGACAAATTAATTACATAAAATTTATAAAATTTAAGCAGCAACAATTCTTAAAAAATGGGATAAAAACAATAAACACAATGCTATAAATACCAGTTAAAAGATATAAAACAATTTAACTTAACTTGGTATGAGGTCACTGCCAGGTAGCCCAACGCGTTTCGTCACTTAGACTTCATCAAGGGGTAAAGGCAGAATGAGACTAAGCTTCTATTTATACTAGTACTAGTCTCACATCACTTATGACATCACTTCCTGTTAATTATTTCATGATAATATGAAATAGGTAAAAAATTCTATATTTTACATAACTATGAATTAATTTGCTGGTATAAATATACATGATACTAAGGCAATGTTCGTAAGGCAGGTTTGGTGTTTAAAAACTGTTAAAATTCGTGTGTAGAGGCTCCGGCGGTTCTTTGCCGCCCCACTTCCGGTTTTCGTCCGTCGCGTCATTTCCGCCCCACTTCCGGTATCCGACTGCGCATGCGCCCGCGGCTGTGGACGCTTTAGAGACCGAACAGCATTATGTGGAATTTCATTGCGGCGGCCATCTTTGAGAGGATCAGTTCATAGAAAGTTACACTCGGCGGCCATGTTTGTGAGGTCCGTGATTGGAGACATAAGTTATATTTCTCCAGTATAGTGCATAGAAATAGATAAAAAACGGGGATTAGTCATTATAGCTACTCTTCTAATGAATTAAAACTTACTGTAGTGAATATATAGAGAATGTATAAACATATAGACCCACATAAGTATATGAAAATATAAATATAAATATATAAATATATAAACATCTATGAGTAAAATAAAAAAATATATATATATAAAATATAAAGTATATAAAGGTATGTGTGATGTGCAAGGTGCATATTAGAATTAGTATATGGTATTAGGTGCTAAGTGCAAATTTAAAGTATTAGGATGCAGACAGTGTGATATATTATACTGACACGCTTATGTAGGCTATTTTATTGTCAGTTTGGTTACAGTACCTGATATTCCCAGATGGTCTCCCTAGTCTGGTACTGATCAGGCCCGACACTGCTTTGCTTCCAAGATCGGACGAGATTGGGCCTTTCCAGTGTGGTCTGACTGTAATAATCACTGTTTACCGTACATGTGTCAATCTCAATATATCAATACCGCCATAGGCTAATATTTATCAAACGGGAATAGTGTAGGATGGGAATAGGATGGTTAAGCTGGGGGGGGGGGGGGTTGTGAGTGAGGGGGGCGGGGGGAATGGAAGGGGGGGGGGGAGGGGGAGGAGGGGAGGGAAGGGAAGGAGAATAGTCTAACCATGATGATTCACCGACTGTAGTTTTCACAGGAAAGGAGCGATTTCGTAATAATCGTTAAATCCCTTCGGATGGAGTGTTTGTAGTTGGAAAATCCAGAACATTTCTCTGCGTGAGAGTTTATTAGCCAGGTCGCCACCCCTTTCTCCCAGTTTCACGAGTTCAATTGCTTTAAACGTTAGTGCCTCCGGATTGGAATTGTGTTCAAGGTTGAAGTGTTTGGATACTGCGTGATTTTCCATTTTATTTTTTATATTGCGAACATGTTCCTGTATCCTTATTTTCAGGGGTCTCTTTGTTTTACCTACATATTGTTTCCCACAGTCACATTCTAATAAATAAATCACAGATTGTGTGTTGCAGTTTATGAAGTCCTTGATTTTGTATTCCTCCTTCTTTTCTGCATCCGAGAATGTTTTCCTTACTGGGTGTAGGTACCTGCAAATGTTGCATCGGCCACATTTAAAGGAACCTGTGCATCTTGGCATTTTTGGTTCTTGTTCAGATTCCTTGTGTAGCATACTGGGGGCTAGGATATCTTTTAGATTTTTTGATTTTCTGAAGACGATTTCTGGGCGAGGAGGTAGTATGTCTTTGAGAACAGGGTCCATTAATAGAATTCCCCAGTTATTGTTTAGAGAGTCTCTAATGGTTTTCTCATGACGATTGAAGGTGGTGATAAAAGGAACGGATTCTTTCTTGGTTTTTTTAGGTTTATATTCTAACAGGGTTGATCTCTCTAGAGCTCTTGCTTTGAGAGCCGCTTCTTCCACGATGGTAGCTGGGTATTCTTTGTTCTTGAATCTTTCTTTGTATTTCTCTATTTGGGAGTCACATTCTTCCTGGTTACTACAATTTCTCTTTATTCTACTAAATTGAGAAAAGGGAATATTGTTTTTCCACCTTTTCAGGTGCTACCTGCATTATAAGAATATATATATATATTAGTGATGTGCACCGGATGTGATGTGCACCGGAAATTTTTCGGGTTTTGGTTTTGGGTTCGGTTCCGCGGCCGTGTTTTGGGTTCGGACGCGTTTTGGCAAAACCTCACCGAAATTTTTTTGTCGGATTCGGGTGTGTTTTGGATTCGGGTGTTTTTTTCAAAAAACCCTAAAAAACAGCTTAAATCATAGAATTTGGGGGTCATTTTGATCCCATAGTATTATTAACCTCAATAACCATAATTTCCACTCATTTTCAGTCTATTCTGAACACCTCACATCTCACAATATTATTTTTAGTCCTAAAATTTGCACCGAGGTCGCTGGATGGCTAAGCTAAGCGACCCAAGTGGCCGACACAAACACCTGGCCCATCTAGGTGTGGCACTGCAGTGTCAGACAGGATGGCCCTTCAAAAAAATTGTCCCCAAACAGCACATGATGCAAAGAAAAAAAGAGGCGCAATGAGGTAGCTGTGTGACTAAGCTAAGCGACCCAAGTGGCCGACACAAACACCTGGCCCATCTAGGAGTGGCACTGCAGTGTCAGACAGGATGGCACTGGAAAAAAATACTCCCCAAACAGCACATGATGCAAAGAAAAAAAGAGGCGCACCAAGGTCACTGTGTGACTAAGCTAAGCGACACAAGTGGCCAACACAAACACCTGGCCCATCTAGGAGTGGCAGTGCAGTGTCACGCAGGATGGCCCTTCAAAAAAATACTCCCCAAACAGCACATGATGCAAAGAAAAATGAAAGAAAAAAGAGGTGCAAGATGGAAACAGGACATGCACACTTTAACGAACCCATCATTTCAGTGACAGGGTCTGCCACACGACTGTGACTGAAATGACTGGTTGGTTTGGGCCCCCACCAAAAAAGAAGCAATCAATCTCTCCTTGCACAAACTGGCTCTACAGAGGCAAGATGTCCACCTCCTCTGCATCGTCCGATTCATCACCCCTTTCACTGTGTACATCCCCCTCCTCACAGATTATTAATTCGTCCCCACTGGAATCCACCATCTCAGGTCCCCGTGTACTTTCTGGAGGCAATTGCTGCTGGTGAATTTCTCCACAGAGGAATTGATTATAATTCATTTTAATAAACATCATCTTCTCCACATTTTCTGGAAGTAACCTCGTACGCCGATTGCAGACAAGGTGAGCGGCTGCACTAAACACTCTTTCGGAGTACACACTGGAGGGAGGGCAACTTAGGTAGAATAAAGCCAGTTTCTGCAAGGGCCTCCAAATTGCCTCTTTTTCCTGCCAGTATACGTACGGACTGTCTGACGTGCCTACTTGGATGCGGTCACTCATATAATCCTCCACCATTCTTTCAATGGTGAGAGAATCATATGCAGTGACAGTAGACGACATGTCAGTAATCGTTGGCAGGTCCTTCAGTCCGGACCAGATGTCAGCACTCGCTCCAGACTGCCCTGCATCACCGCCAGCGGGTGGGCTCGGAATTCTTAGCTTTTTCCTCGCACCCCCAGTTGCGGGAGAATGTGAAGGAGGAGCTGTTGACGGGTCACGTTCCGCTTGACTTGACAATTTTCTCACCAGCAGGTCTTTGAACCCCTGCAGACTTGTGTCTGCCGGAAAGAGAGAAACAACGTAGGTTTTAAATCTAGGATCGAGCACGGTGGCCAAAATGTAGTGCTCTGATCTCAACAGATTGACCACCCGTGAATCCTGGTTAAGCGAATGAAGGGCTCCGTCCACAAGTCCCACATGCCTAGCGGAATCGCTCTGTTTTAGCTCCTCCTTCAATGTCTCCAGCTTCTTCTGCAAAAGCCTGATGAGGGGAATGACCTGACTCAGGCTGGCAGTGTCTGAACTGACTTCACGTGTGGCAAGTTCAAAGGGTTGCAGAACCTTGCACAACGTTGAAATCATTCTCCACTGCACTTGAGACAGGTGCATTCCACCTCCTTTGCCTATATCGTGGCCAGATGTATAGGCTTGAATGGCCTTTTGCTGCTCCTCCATCCTCTGAAGCATATAGAGGGTTGAATTCCACCTCGTAACCACCTCCTGCTTCAGATGATGGCAGGGCAGGTTCAGGTATTTTTGGTGGTGCTCCAGTCTTCTGTACGCGGTGCCTGAACGCCGAAAGTGGCCCGCAATTCTACGGGCCACCGACAGCATCTCTTGCACGCCCCTGTCGTTTTTTAAATAATTCTGCACCACCAAATTCAAGGTATGTGCAAAACATGGGACGTGCAGGAATTTGCCCAGATGTAATGCACGCACAATATTGCTGGCGTTGTCCGATGTCACAAATCCCCAGGAGAGTCCAACTGGGGTAAGCCATTCTGCGATGATTTTCCTCAGTTGCCGTAAGAGGTTTTCAGCTGTGTGCGTATTCTGGAAAGCGGTGATACAAAGCGTAGCCTGCCTAGGAACGATTTGGCGTTTGCGAGATGCTGCTACTGGTGCCGCCGCTGCTGTTGTTGCAGCGGGAGGCAATACATCTGCCCAGTGGGCTGTCACAGTCATATAGTCCTGAGTCTGCCCTGCTCCACTTGTCCACATGTCCGTGGTTAAGTGGACATTGGGTACAACTGCATTTTTTAGGACACTGGTGAGTCTTTTTCTGAGGTCTGTGTACATTTTCGGTATCGCCTGCCTAGAGAAATGGAACCTAGATGGTATTTGGTACCGGGGACACAGTACCTCAATCAAGTCTATAGTTGGCTCTGAATTAACGATGGATACCGGAACCACGTTTCTCACCGCCCAGGCTGCCAAGGCCTCAGTTATCCGCTTTGCAGCAGGATGACTGCTGTGATATTTCATCTTCCTCGCAAAGGACTGTTGGACAGTCAATTGCTTACTGGAAGTAGTACAAGTGGTCTTCCGACTTCCCCTCTGGGATGACGATCGACTCCCAGCAGCAACAACAGCAGCGCCAGCAGCAGTAGGCGTTACACTCAAGGATGCTTCGGAGGAATCCCAGGCAGGAGAGGACTCGTCAGACTTGCCAGTGACATGGCCTGCAGGACTATTGGCTTTCCTGGGTAAGGAGGAAATTGACACTGAGGGAGTTGGTGGTGTGGTTTGCAGGAGCTTGGTTACAAGAGGAAGGGATTTACTGGTCAGTGGACTGCTTCCGCTGTCGCCCAAAGTTTTTGAACTTGTCACTGACTTATGATGAATGCGCTGCAGGTGACGTATAAGGGAGGATGTTCCGAGGTGGTTAACGTCCTTACCCCTACTTATTACAGCTTGACAAAGGCAACACACGGCTTGACACCTGTTGTCCGCATTTGTGTTGAAATAATTCCACACCGAAGAGCTGATTTTTTTTGTATTTTGCCCAGGCATGTCAATGGCCATATTCCTCCCACGGACAACAGGCGTCTCCCCGGGTGCCTGACTTAAACAAACCACCTCACCATCAGAATCCTCCTTGTCAATTTCCTCCCCAGTGCCAGCAACACCCATATCCTCATCCTGGTGTACTTCAACACTGACATCTTCAATTTGACTATCAGGAACTGGACTGCGGGTGCTCCTTCCAGCACTTGCAGGGGGCGTGCAAATGGTGGAAGGCGCAAGCTCTTCCCGTCCAGTGTTGGGAAGGTCAGGCATCGCAACCGACACAATTGGACTCTCCTTGGGGATTTGTGATTTCGAAGAACGCACAGTTCTTTGCTGTGCTTTTGCCAGCTTAAGTCTTTTCTTTTTTTCTAGCAAGAGGATGAGTGCTTCCATCCTCATGTGAAGCTGAACCACTAGCCATGAACATAGGCCAGGGCCTCAGCCGTTCCTTGCCACTCCGTGTCGTAAATGGCATATTGGCAAGTTTACGCTTCTCCTCAGACGCTTTTAATTTAGATTTTTGGGTCATTTTACTGATCTTTTGTGTTTTGGATTTTACATGCTCTGTACTATGACATTGGGCATCGGCCTTGGCAGACGACGTTGATGGCATTTCATCGTCTCGGCCATGACTAGTGGCAGCAGCTTCAGCACGAGGTGGAAGTGGATCTTGATCCTTCCCTATTTTTTTAACCTCCACATTTTTGTTCTCCATATTTTAATGCGCACAACTAAAAGGCACCACAGGTATACAATGTAGATGGATGGATAGTATACTTATGGACGACGAGTGACGACACAGAGGTACGTACAGCAGTGGCCTACCGTACTGCTATATACAGTATAATAAATGGACCTGGTGGACACTGTCAGCAAACTGCTAAACTAGTATAAAGAAAAAAAGCCACCACAGGTATACAATGTAGATGGATGGATAGTATACTTATGGACGATGAGTGACGACACAGAGGTAGGTACAGCAGTGGCCTACCGTACTGCTATATACAGTATAATAAATGGACCTGGTGGACACTGTCAGCAAACTGCTAAACTAGTATAAAGAAAAAAAGCCACCACAGGTATACAATGTAGATGGATGGATAGTATACTTATTATTATTAATGGATGACGAGTGACTGACGACACAGAGGTAGGTACAGCAGTGGCCTACCGTACTGCTATATACAGTATAATGGACCTGGTGGACAATGTCATCAGACTGCTAAACTAGTACTACTAGTATAAAAAAAAAGCCACCACAGGTATACAATGTAGATGGATGGTAGTATACTTATGGACGACGAGTGACGATACAGAGGTACGTACAGCAGTGGCCTACCGTACTGCTATATACAGTATAATGGACCTGGTGGACACTGTCAGCAGACTGCTAAACTAGTACTACTAGTATAAAAAAAAGCCACCACAGGTATACAATGTAGATGGATGGATAGTATACTTATGGACGACGAGTGACGACACAGAGGTAGGTACAGCAGTGGCCTACCGTACTGCTATATACAGTATAATGGACCTGGTGGACACTGTCAGCAGACTGCTAAACTAGTACTACTAGTATAAAGAAAAAAAGCCACCACAGGTATACAATGTAGATGGATGGATAGTATACTTATTATTATTAATGGATGATGAGTGACTGACGACACAGAGGTAGGTACAGCAGTGGCCTACCGTACTGCTATATACAGTATAATGGACCTGGTGGACTCTGTCAGCAGACTGCTAAACTAGTACTACTAGTATAAAAAAAAAGCCACCACAGGTATACAATGTAGATGGATGGATAGTATACTTATTATTATTATTAATGGATGACGAGTGACTGACAGCACAGAGGTAGGTACAGCAGTGGCCTACCGTACTGCTATATACAGTATAAAGGACCTGATGGACACTGTCAGCAGACTGCTAAACTACTCTAGTACTACTAGTATAAAAACAAAAAAGCCACCACAGGTATACAATGTAGATGGATGGATAGTATACTTATGGACGACGAGTGACGACACAGAGGTAGGTACAGCAGTGGCCTACCGTACTGCTATATACAGTATAATGGACCTGGTGGACACTGTCAGCAGACTGCTAAACTAGTACTACTAGTATAAAAAAAGCCACCACAGGTATACAATGTAGATGGATGGATAGTATACTTATTATTATTAATGGATGACGAGTGACTGACGACACAGAGGTAGGTACAGCAGTGGCCTACCGTACTGCTATATACAGTATAATGGACCTGGTGGACAATGTCAGCAGACTGCTAAACTAGTACTACTAGTATTAAAAAAAAAGCCACCACGGGTATACAATGTAGATGGATGGTAGTATACTTATGGACGACGAGTGACGACACAGAGGTAGGTACAGCAGTGGCCTACCGTACTGCTATATACAGTATAATGGACCTGGTGGACACTGTCAGCAGATTGCTAAACTAGTACTACTAGTATAAAAAAAAAAAGCCACCACAGGTATACAATGTAGATGGATGGATAGTATACTTATGGACGACGAGTGACGACACAGAGGTAGGTACAGCAGTGGCCTACCGTACTGCTATATACAGTATAATAAATGGACCTGGTGGACACTGTCAGCAAACTGCTAAACTAGTATAAAGAAAAAAAGCCACCACAGGTATACAATGTAGATGGATGGATAGTATACTTATTATTATTAATGGATGACGAGTGACTGACAACACAGAGGTAGGTACAGCAGTGGCCTACCGTACTGCTATATACAGTATAATGGACCTGGTGGACACTGTCAGCAGACTGCTAAACTAGTATAAAAAAAAAGCCACCACAGGAGTGTTTTTCAGGCAGACAAACGTATACTGGTGGTCACTGTCAGCAAAACTGTGCACTGTACTCCTGCTACAGCTGCTCCCCAGTCCCCACAATTAAGCAGTGTGAGCACTCAGCACAGATATATCATGCAGCACACTGAGCACAGATATGGTATGGAGCGTTTTTTTCAGGCAGAGAACGGATAAAAAAAAACTGGTAGTCACTATCAGCAAAACACTGCACTCTACTCCGAGTCCTAACAGCTGCTCCCCAATCCTCCCCACAATTAGTAATAAAACAAGCAATCAACTGTCTCTTCTACAATTATAAACGGAGAGGACGACAGCCACGTCCTCTCCCTATCAATCTCAATGCACGTGTGAAAATGGCGGCGACGCGCGGCTGCTTATATAGAATCCGAATCTCGCGAGAATCCGACAGCGGGATGATGACGTTCGGGCCGCTCGGGTTAACTGAGCCATACGGGAGAATCCGAGTATGGCTCGGACCCGTGTAAAAAGGGTGAAGTTCGGGGGGGTTCGGTTTCCGAGAAACCGAACCCGCTCATCACTAATATATATATATATATATATATATATATACCATCCACAAGAGGTGCGGCACTCCAATGACTCACTGGAACACGTAATTATGTGTTCCAGTGAGTCACTGGAGTACCGCACCTCTTGTGGATGGTAACTGTTGTTTGTCAGGGCACCCAATGCTGTATATGGATTAGGAGGCGGGACGGGGGAAGGAAGGAGGCGGGACTAGTCAGTAGAGATGAGCGGGTTCGGTTCCTCGGAATCCGAACCCGCCCGAACTTCATGATTTTTTACACGGATCCGAGCGACTCGGATCTTCCCGCCTTGCTCGGTTAACCCGAGCGCGCCCGAACGTCATCATGACGCTGTCGGATTCTCGCGAGGCTCGGATTCTATCGCGAGACTCGGATTCTATATAAGGAGCCGCGCGTCGCCGCCATTTTACACGTGCATTGAGATTGATAGTGAGAGGACGTGGCTGGCGTCCTCTCCGTTTAGAGAAGAAATAGATAGGAGAGTGAGAGTGAGACAGTGACACTTCATTTACTGGAGCTTAGGAGGAGTACTCAGACAGAGAGTGCAGAATTTTGCTGATAGTATTAGTTAGTTATACTAGTGACAGAGTGAGACAGTGACACTTCATTTACTGGAGCTTAGGAGGAGTACTCAGACAGAGAGTGCAGAATTTTGCTGATAGTATTAGTTAGTTATACTAGTGACTGACCAGTGACCACCAGTGCAGTTTTATATTATTTAATATAATCCGTTCTCTGCCTGAAAAAACGATACACAGTGACTCAGTCACATACCATATCTGTGCTCAGCCCAGTGTGCTGCATCATCTATGTATAATATCTGACTGTGCTCACACAGCTTAATTGTGGGGGAGACTGGGGAGCAGTTAGGTTATAGCAGGAGCCAGGAGTACATATTAAAATTAAACAGTGCACACTTTTTTTCTGCAGGAGTGCCACTGCCAGTGTGACTGACCAGTGACCTGACCACCAGTATAGTATACTATATTGTATTGTGATTGACTGTCTGCCTGTAAAAGTTAAACACACGTCGTGTGACTTGTGTGGTGTTTTTTTATTCTATAAAATAAAAAACTCATTCTGCTGACAGACAGTGTCCAGCAGGTCCGTCATTATATAATATATACCTGTCCGGCTGCAGTAGTGATATATATATATTTTTTATATCATTATTTATCATCCAGTCGCAGCAGACACAGTACGGTAGTTCACGGCTGTAGCTACCTCTGTGTCGGCACTCGGCAGTCCATCCATAATTGTATACCACTTACCCGTGGTTTTTTTCTTTCTTCTTTATACATACTACATCTCATTATCATCCAGTCTATATTAGCAGCAGACACAGTACAGTACGGTAGTCCACGGCTGTAGCTACCTCTGTGTCGGCACTCGGCAGTCCGTCCATAATTGTATACCACCTACCCGTGGTTTTTTTTTTCTTTCTTCTTTATACATACTACATCTCATTATCATCCAGTCTATATTAGCAGCAGACACAGTACAGTACGGTAGTCCACGGCTGTAGCTACCTCTGTGTCGGCACTCGGCAGTCCGTCCATAATTGTATACCACCTACCCGTGGTTTTTTTTTCTTTCATCTTTATACATACTACATCTCATTATCATCCAGTCTATATTAGCAGCAGACACAGTACAGTACGGTAGTCCACGGCTGTAGCTACCTCTGTGTCGGCACTCGGCAGTCCGTCCATAATTGTATACCACCTACCCGTGGTTTTTTCTTTCTTTCTTCTTTATACATACTACATCTCATTATCAACCAGTCTATATTAGCAGCAGACACAGTACGGTAGTCCACGGCTGTAGCTACCTCTGTGTCGGCACTCGGCAGTCCGTCCATAATTGTATACCACCTACCCGTGTTTTTTTTTTTCTTTCTTCTTTATACATACTACATCTCATTATCATCCAGTCTATATTAGCAGCAGACACAGTACAGTACGGTAGTCCACGGCTGTAGCTACCTCTGTGTTGGCACTCGGCAGTCCGTCCATAATTGTATACCAC
Source organism: Pseudophryne corroboree (assembly GCF_028390025.1). Lineage (NCBI taxonomy): Eukaryota > Metazoa > Chordata > Amphibia > Anura > Myobatrachidae > Pseudophryne > Pseudophryne corroboree. Next base: position 852,780,612 of record NC_086444.1, on the reverse strand, counting down.
CTACCCGTGGTTTTTTTTTCTTTCTTCTTTATACATACTACATCTCATTATCATCCAGTCTATATTAGCAGCAGACATAGTACAGTACGGTAGTCCACGGCTGTAGCTACCTCTGTGTCGGCACTCGGCAGTCCATCCATAATTGTATACCACCTACCCGTGGTTTTTTTTTTCTTTCTTCTTTATACATACTACATCTCATTATCATCCAGTCTATATTAGCAGCAGACACAGTACAGTACGGTAGTCCGCGGCTGTAGCTACCTCTGTGTCGGCACTCGGCAGTCCGTCCATAATTGTATACCACCTACCCGTGTTTTTTTTTTTCTTTCTTCTTTATACATACTACATCTCATTATCAACCAGTCTATATTAGCAGCAGACACAGTACGGTAGTCCACGGCTGTAGCTACCTCTGTGTCGGCACTCGGCAGTCCGTCCATAATTGTATACCACCTACCCGTGTTTTTTTTTTTCTTTCTTCTTTATACATACTACATCTCATTATCATCCAGTCTATATTAGCAGCAGACACAGTACAGTTCGGTAGTCCACGGCTGTAGCTACCTCTGTGTCGGCACTCGGCAGTCCGTCCATAATTGTATACCACCTACCCGTGGTTTTTTTTTTCTTTCTTCTTTATACATACTACATCTCATTATCATCCAGTCTATATTAGCAGCAGACACAGTACAGTACGGTAGTCCACGGCTGTAGCTACCTCTGTGTCGGCACTCGGCAGTCCGTCCATAATTGTATACTAGTATCCATCCATCTCCATTGTTTACCTGAGGTGCCTTTTAGTTGTGCCTATTAAAATATGGAGAACAAAAATGTTGAGGTTCCAAAATTAGGGAAAGATCAAGATCCACTACCACCTCGTGCTGAAGCTGCTGCCACTAGTCATGGCCGAGACGATGAAATGCCAGCAACGTCGTCTGCCAAGGCCGATGCCCAATGGCATAGTACAGAGCATGTCAAATCCAAAACACCAAATATCAGTAAAAAAAGGACTCCAAAACCTAAAATAAAATTGTCGGAGGAGAAGCGTAAACTTGCCAATATGCCATTTACCACACGGAGTGGCAAGGAACGGCTGAGGCCCTGGCCTATGTTCATGGCTAGTGGTTCAGCTTCACATGAGGATGGAGGCACTCAGCCTCTCGCTAGAAAAATGAAAAGACTCAAGCTGGCAAAAGCAGTAGCACCGCAAAGAACTGTGCGTTCTTCGAAATCCCAAATCCACAAGGAGAGTCCAATTGTGTCGGTTGCGATGCCTGACCTTCCCAACACTGGACGTGAGAGCATGCGCCTTCCACCATTTGCACGCCCCCTGCAAGTGCTGGAAGGAGCACCCGCAGTCCAGTTCCTGATAGTCAGATTGAAGATGTCAGTGTTGAAGTACACCAGGATGAGGAGGATATGGGTGTTGCTGGCGCTGGGGAGGAAATTGACCAGGAGGATTCTGATGGTGAGGTGGTTTGTTTAAGTCAGGCACCCGGGGAGACACCTGTTGTCCGTGGGAGGAATATGGCCGTTGACATGCCTGGTGAAAATACCAAAAAAATCAGCTCTTCGGTGTGGAAGTATTTCACCAGAAATGCGGACAACATTTGTCAAGCCGTGTGTTCCCTTTGTCAAGCTGTAATAAGTAGGGGTAAGGACGTTAACCACCTCGGAACATCCTCCCTTATACGTCACCTGCAGCGCATTCATAATAAGTCAGTGACAAGTTCAAAAACTTTGGCCGACAGCGGAAGCAGTCCACTGACCAGTAAATCCCTTCCTCTTGTAACCAAGCTCACGCAAACCACCCCACCAACTCCCTCAGTGTCAATTTCCTCCTTCCCCAGGAATGCCAATAGTCCTGCAGGCCATGTCACTGGCAATTCTGACGAGTCCTCTCCTGCCTGGGATTCCTCCGATGCATCCTTGCGTGTAACGCCTACTGCTGCTGGCGCTGCTGTTGTTTCTGCTGGGAGTCGATGGTCATCCCAGAGGGGAAGTCGTAAGCCCACTTGTACTACTTCCAGTAAGCAATTGACTGTCCAACAGTCCTTTGCGAGGAAGATGAAATATCACAGCAGTCATCCTGCTGCAAAGCGGATAACTGAGGCCTTGACAACTATGTTGGTGATAGACGTGCGTCCGGTATCCGCCGTTAGTTCACAGGGAACTAGACAATTTATTGAGGCAGTGTGCCCCCGTTACCAAATACCATCTAGGTTCCACTTCTCTAGGCAGGCGATACCGAGAATGTACACGGACGTCAGAAAAAGACTCACCAGTGTCCTAAAAAATGCAGTTGTACCCAATGTCCACTTAACCACGGACATGTGGACAAGTGGAGCAGGGCAGGGTCAGGACTATATGACTGTGACAGCCCACTGGGTAGATGTATGGACTCCCGCCGCAAGAACAGCAGCGGCGGCACCAGTAGCAGCATCTCGCAAACGCCAACTCTTTCCTAGGCAGGCTACGCTTTGTATCACCGCTTTCCAGAATACGCACACAGCTGAAAACCTCTTACGGCAACTGAGGAAGATCATCGCGGAATGGCTTACCCCAATTGGACTCTCCTGTGGATTTGTGGCATCGGACAACGCCAGCAATATTGTGTGTGCATTAAATATGGGCAAATTCCAGCACGTCCCATGTTTTGCACATACCTTGAATTTGGTGGTGCAGAATTTTTTAAAAAACGACAGGGGCGTGCAAGAGATGCTGTCGGTGGCCAGAAGAATTGCGGGACACTTTCGGCGTACAGGCACCACGTACAGAAGACTGGAGCACCACCAAAAACTACTGAACCTGCCCTGCCATCATCTGAAGCAAGAAGTGGTAACGAGGTGGAATTCAACCCTCTATATGCTTCAGAGGTTGGAGGAGCAGCAAAAGGCCATTCAAGCCTATACAATTGAGCACGATATAGGAGGTGGAATGCACCTGTCTCAAGCGCAGTGGAGAATGATTTCAACGTTGTGCAAGGTTCTGATGCCCTTTGAACTTGCCACACATGAAGTCAGTTCAGACACTGCCAGCCTGAGTCAGGTCATTCCCCTCATCAGGCTTTTGCAGAAGAAGCTGGAGACATTGAAGGAGGAGCTAACACGGAGCGATTCCGCTAGGCATGTGGGACTTGTGGATGGAGCCCTTAATTCGCTTAACAAGGATTCACGGGTGGTCAATCTGTTGAAATCAGAGCACTACATTTTGGCCACCGTGCTCGATCCTAGATTTAAAGCCTACCTTGGATCTCTCTTTCCGGCAGACACAAGTCTGCTGGGGTTGAAAGACCTGCTGGTGAGAAAATTGTCAAGTCAAGCGGAACGCGACCTGTCAACAACATCTCCTCCTTCACATTCTCCCGCAACTGGGGGTGCGAGGAAAAGGCTCAGAATTCCGAGCCCACCCGCTGGCGGTGATGCAGGGCAGTCTGGAGCGACTGCTGATGCTGACATCTGGTCCGGACTGAAGGACCTGACAACGATTACGGACATTTCGTCTACTGTCACTGCATATGATTCTCTCACCATTGAAAGAATGGTGGAGGATTATATGAGTGACCGCATCCAAGTAGGCACGTCACACAGTCCGTACTTATACTGGCAGGAAAAAGAGGCAATTTGGAGGCCCTTGCACAAACTGGCTTTATTCTACCTAAGTTGCCCTCCCACAAGTGTGTACTCCGAAAGAGTGTTTAGTGCCGCCGCTCACCTTGTCAGCAATCGGCGTACGAGGTTACATCCAGAAAATGTGGAGAAGATGATGTTCATTAAAATGAATTATAATCAATTCCTCCGCGGAGACATTGACCAGCAGCAATTGCCTCCACAAAGTACACAGGGAGCTGAGATGGTGGATTCCAGTGGGGACGAATTGATAATCTGTGAGGAGGGGGATGTACACGGTGATATATCGGAGGATGATGATGAGGTGGACATCTTGCCTCTGTAGAGCCAGTTTGTGCAAGGAGAGATTTATTGCTTCTTTTTTGGGGGGGGTCCAAACCAACCCGTCATATCAGTCACAGTCGTGTGGCAGACCCTGTCACTGAAATGATGGGTTGGTTAAAGTGTGCATGTCCTGTTTATACAACATAAGGGTGGGTGGGAGGGCCCAAGGACAATTCCATCTTGCACCTCTTTTTTCTTTTCTTTTTCTTTGCGTCATGTGCTGTTTGGGGAGGGTTTTTTGGAAGGGCCATCCTGCGTGACACTGCAGTGCCACTCCTAGATGGGCCCGGTGTTTGTGTCGGCCACTAGGGTCGCTTATCTTACTCACACAGTCAGCTACCTCATTGCGCCTCTTTTTTTCTTTGCGTCATGTGCTGTTTGGGGAGGGTTTTTTGGAAGGGCCATCCTGCGTGACACTGCAGTGCCACTCCTAGATGGGCCCGGTGTTTGTGTCGGCCACTAGGGTCGCTTATCTTACTCACACAGTCAGCTACCTCATTGCGCCTCTTTTTTTCTTTGCGTCATGTGCTGTTTGGGGAGGGTTATTTGGAAGGGCCATCCTGCGTGACACTGCAGTGCCACTCCTAGATGGGCCCGGTGTTTGTGTCGGCCACTAGGGTCGCTTATCTTACTCACACAGTCAGCTACCTCATTGCGCCTCTTTTTTTCTTTGCGTCATGTGCTGTTTGGGGAGGGTTTTTTGGAAGGGCCATCCTGCGTGACACTGCAGTGCCACTCCTAGATGGGCCCGGTATTTGTGTCGGCCACTAGGGTCGCTTATCTTACTCACACAGTCAGCTACCTCATTGCGCCTCTTTTTTTTCTTTGCGTCATGTGCTGTTTGGGGAGGGTTTTTTGGAAGGGCCATCCTGCGTGACACTGCAGTGCCACTCCTAGATGGGCCAGGTGTTTGTGTCGGCCACTAGGGTCGCTTATCTTACTCACACAGTCAGCTACCTCATTGCGCCTCTTTTTTTCTTTGCGTCATGTGCTGTTTGGGGAGGGTTTTTTGGAAGGGACATCCTGCGTGACACTGCAGTGCCACTCCTAGATGGGCCCGGTGTTTGTGTCGGCCACTAGGGTCGCTTATCTTACTCACACAGTCAGCTACCTCATTGCGCCTCTTTTTTTCTTTGCGTCATGTGCTGTTTGGGGAGGGTTTTTTGGAAGGGCCATCCTGCGTGACACTGCAGTGCCACTCCTAGATGGGCCCGGTGTTTGTGTCGGCCACCAGGGTCGCTTATCTTACTCACACAGTCAGCTACCTCATTGCGCCTCTTTTTTTCTTTGCGTCATGTGCTGTTTGGGGAGGGTTTTTTGGGAGGGACATCCTGCGTGACACTGCAGTGCCACTCCTAGATGGGCCCGGTGTTTGTGTCGGCCACTAGGGTCGCTTATCTTACTCACACAGTCAGCTACCTCATTGCGCCTCTTTTTTTCTTTGCGTCATGTGCTGTTTGGGGAGGGTTTTTTGGAAGGGACATCCTGCGTGACACTGCAGTGCCACTCCTAGATGGGCCCGGTGTTTGTGTCGGCCACTAGGGTCGCTTATCTTACTCACACAGTCAGCTACCTCATTGCGCCTCTTTTTTTCTTTGCGTCATGTGCTGTTTGGGGAGGGTTTTTTGGAAGGGCCATCCTGCGTGACACTGCAGTGCCACTCCTAGATGGGCCCGGTGTTTGTGTCGGCCACTAGGGTCGCTTATCTTACTCACACAGTCAGCTACCTCATTGCGCCTCTTTTTTTCTTTGCGTCATGTGCTGTTTGGGGAGGGTTTTTTGGAAGGGACATCCTGCGTGACACTGCAGTGCCACTCCTAGATGGGCCCGGTGTTTGTGTCGGCCACTAGGGTCGCTTATCTTACTCACACAGCGACCTCGGTGCAAATTTTAGGACTAAAAATAATATTGTGAGGTGTGAGGTATTCAGAATAGACTGAAAATGAGTGGAAATTATGGTTTTTGAGGTTAATAATACTTTGGGATCAAAATGACCCCCAAATTCTATGATTTAAGCTGTTTTTTAGGGTTTTTTGAAAAAAACACCCGAATCCGACAAAAAAAATTCGGTGAGGTTTTGCCAAAACGCGGTCGAACCCAAAACACGGCCGCGGAACCGAACCCAAAACCAAAACACAAAACCCGAAAAATTTCCGGCGCTCATCTCTACTAGTCAGGAGGACCCAGGAGAGCAGGAGTTCCCAGCACTGCCGGAGGGCAGAGGAGCGATCCCGCTGGTGCGGCGACGGGCTGAGGAGCAGAGGGGTGAGTATACAGTACATAATGGGGTAAATGTATGAAGCAATGATAAGAGTGGAGAAAAGCCCATGGCAACCAATCAGCACTGAAGTAACATTTATAATATGTATACTATAAAATGATACAGAGCAGTTGATTGGTTACCATGGGCAACTTCTCCACTGGCTCACTTCTCCACTATTATCACTGCTTCATACATTTACCCAATACTCACTAGCGATGAGGCTGCTGTTGAACTGCATGTTACATGTGGGGGCTGGGGGATGTAAGGCTGACAGATACATCATGGTGGAGAATGAGGCAGGAGAATAAGGCTGACATACCAAAGGGGGGGGGGGGGGGGGAGTCAGGCTGGCACACACAGTGATGGAATGAGGCTGGCACACACAGGGGGGCGAATGGGGCTGGCAGACACTGGGTGGGGAGAGGCTGGCACACTGGGTGGGGAGTGAGGTTGGCACACCCAGGGTGGGGAGAGGATGGAACACACAGGGTGGGGAGAGGCTGACAGACACAGAGTGGGGAGAGGCTGACAGGCACAGAGTGGGGAGAGGCTGACAGGCACAGGGTGGGGAGAAGCTTATAGACACAGAGCGGGGAGAGGCTGACAGACACAGGGTGGCGCACTCCACCTGTGAATGCCAGCAACTTTGAGCAAAACTACATTGGGGACTTAGACATCACCGAAAGCTTAGGAGCCTATTCAGGGTTAACCGGTTACTCTGCAGTCCAGTCCAACGACACCTGCGGCTCCTTTACACCAGATGCGGTATGCCCCACTTTTATGACTTTTATATTCATTGGAAAAGTTTTTAAAGAATGCAATTTCTTTTATTCCCACATTTTTTATGCATTGTGTACTTTTATCTGTTATGATTTGTTTATTAAATAAGATATTGTGAATATATTTTTAATTGTCATTTTCTGAAAGATAAAACACATTGCTATTTGGTTCACCTGGTAGCGCCACTTGTGTGACACAACAACTGCAAACCTACATTTACACTATAGGCTTTATTGGGGGAGCCAAGTGTCACTCACTGCCAGCTTAAACCGAGAGGAAGCGCCCGGCTATATCCCTCCAACACATATTTTACGCTAACAGGGTGGGGAGAGGCTGGCAGACACAGGGTGGGGAGAGGCTGGCAGACACAGGGTGGGGAGAGGCTGGCAGACACAGGGTAAGGGAGGGGCTGAAAGACACAGGGTGGCTTGAGGATGACAGACACAGGGTGGGGAGAGGATGACTGTGTGGAGTTTGTATATTCTCCTGATGCTTGAGTGGGTTTTCTCCAGGTACTCTGGTTTCCTCCCACAATCCAAAAATATACTGAAAGGTTAATTGGCTTCTGACAAAAATTAACCCTAGTGTATGCATGTAGCCATGTACATGGTGCAGTAAATGTAATTAGGGCAGACCAAATGGTCCAAGTGGTTCTTATCTGCCATCATATTCTATGTTTTTATATAAGTTAAGAATTTTTGTGACATAATCTTGTACTTTCTTTACGTAAAATGCTTAATGAGGCCCTAATTTTTGGAATGTATAGCAATTTGTGGCATATTAATTTGGTGAAGTATATAATGTATATGTATTAATAGCAGAAGGATCACTTTTATGAGTGACATACAGTATTTCTATGATGCCACTGTCTGAGAAGTGCACATCATATACCAAATAGGTCTTGATCTGTAGATTTGCATAAACATATTAGTGTTGTAATTGGTTGCTTTGTTTCGTAGTTATGTGGCAAAATGTCCACCTGCCATTTACAATGTATCACCAATGTGCTCTGGAAAATGTGACTCTCCCTGTGCCGGGTGACCTGGACCATGTGCCCTGCCAGGTGATCTGGAAACTATGACAATTTTTTGCAGCCACCCACTAAGCAGAGATTTTTCAAGATTTGACTCCTAAGGTGGTGAAAAGGGGTAAAATGTTCCACCCAGCAAACCTTTGCCCAGGCACATCAGCTAATTTGTATTATTACTAAATATTGTCCCGGCGCTGCTGGGCTTTTCTTTCTCTGTCTGTCTGTCTGTCTGTCTATCTGTTTCCGCTCTCTTCAGTGGCCCCCTTTTTTTCTCTTCTCTATCCCCCTTTTACTCCATCTACTTTCTTACCCTCATCTATTTCTCTTTTCCCCTCTGATGCCCTTTCCTGTTTTTCAATACCCTTCTACATCCTACTTTTGTAATACCACATCTTTCATAGGATTCCAATTTTTAGTTACTAATAATTTATGACTTGAGTGTGAGAGGAAACTTAGTTTAATCACATATGGCACTTCTGTACATTAGAGGCTTGAGTACACATTGAACAAAGGGGGTAATTCCAAGTTGATCGCAGCAGGATTTTTGATAGCAATAGGGCAAAACCATGGGCACTGCAGGGGAAGCAGATATAACATGTGCAGAAAGAGTTAGATTTGGGTGGGTTATTTTATTTCTGTGCAGGGTAAATACTGGCTGCTTTATTTTTACACTGCAAATTAGATTGCAGATTGAACACACCCCACCCAAATCTAACTCTCTCTGCACATGTTATATCTGCCTCCCCTGCAGTGCACATGGGCCCTCATTCCGAGTTGTTCGCTCGTTATTTTTCATCGCATCGCAGCGATTTTCCGCAAACTGCGCATGCGCAATGTTCGCACTGCGGCTGCGCCAAGTAAATTTGCTAAGAAGTTTGGTATTTTACTCACGGCATTACGAGGTTTTTTCTTCGTTCTGGTGATCGGAGTGTGATTGACAGGAAGTGGGTGTTTCTGGGCGGAAACTGGCCGTTTTCTGGGAGTGTGTGAAAAAACGCTGCCGTTTCTGGGAAAAATGCGGGAGTGGCTGGAGAAACGGGGGAGTGTCTGGGCGAACGCTGGGTGTGTTTGTGACGTCAAACCAGGAACGAAACTGACTGAACTGATCGCAGTGGCAGAGTAAGTGTCGAGCTACTCAGAAACTGCTTAGAAATTTCTATTCGCAATTTTGAGAATCGATCGTTCGCAATTCTGCTAAGCTAAGATTCACTCCCAGTAGGCGGCGGCTTAGCGTGTGCAATGCTGCTAAAAGCAGCTTGCGAGCGAACAACTCGGAATGAGGGCCATGGTTTTGCCCAATTGCTAACAAAAATCCTGCTGCGATCAACTTGGAATTACCCCCAAAGTACACATAGAAATGTGCATCTCTGCAATATTGCAACTGGAAAGCACACAATACAGCACATCCCATTATCAGTAAGGGATGAGACTCGCTCTCTACCCATGCACTGCTTGCGCAAAAAAACAAAAACTTTCACCCTGCTGCTCAGGAAGGAGTTCCCCGAATAGTCCAACCTGTGCATCATTTAAATATTTTATCCATGCAAATTTAAATCTAATTTTTGGTACTTCTCCAGAAAACTAGGCGCACCTACGTATGTGCTGATTCCTTACTTTGCAAATTATGCTCTCACTTTACCCAACTTCTCAAAACAGCCTGTACAAGACTAACCATCCACAGATTAACCATCAAATGTTGTGATTTTTAACCATCGGGGGGAAACCATTCATGGTTGAACAATCAATGGCCCATGATCATGCATGCGTATAACACAGCCGCCATCCAACATAGAGCCTCTGTGGCCAATGTTCATCATTAGGGAACATCTGTTGGTAATAAAATTATTTACCATTGGTGTAAGACCCTCAATGGTTACTAACAGTGGAGGATCTTATTATTGAGCTGTAGGACTGCAGTCCCATCAGGTAAAATACACCACCACAGTTCATGCCAGTGAACCAGATGAAATCTGTGAGACTGCATTGGATACACTGTGACTGTCAGTGACTTCCTATTGGAAGTATTACCTGCCAGTCAACCGCAGAACAGGCAGTACCATTGGGAGGTGTTTTCTCCATCTGGGACTGCCAGACTAGGCTGCAAATAGCAGAGAGCTGTCTTCCTGTTGGAATCCCCTCTCTGCCTTTTGGGCAGCCCTAGCCGGATTCTTTGGGCTGCAGCCTATGCAGTCCATAGAAGTCTGTCAATTACAACTACAGGAGCCTGGAACCGAACGGTGGCGGGAGCAAGGTGGCAGGGTCCCAGCAGCACAGCCAGCGGCAGCCCTCTCCTCCACCCACGTAAAAGTCGCCGCTGGTTACTAACCATTGATGGTTGATGGCCATCCCTAAGTCTGTGCAAACTACTGCTCCTCTGCAAATGCTAGTGGAAATCTATAAGCACTTTTGCAAAATGGTGCTGCTTTATGTTTCATAAATGAGGCCCTCTATGTTTAAATATTATCACAAGCTATGATTTCCTTTGCCTTATTGATGGTGTATTGGAATTTCTTAGTAATCCATTTTTTTCAACCTTCTAACAAAAAAAAAACAAATCTAATTTCCACAGGAGGAATTCAGATCATGAACAAGGTTAAAGTATAGAAAGACACTATCTGCCTTAGCAATATATAATTATATTGTTTTATTATTATTATTATTATTATTATTATTATTATTATAATTAATTAAATAAATAAATAAATAAAAAAACTCTTAAAAGTCAATCTTAATGTTACATTAACATCTAATAGTTATATTACTAACTTATTCCTTCCATTGGACAGAGCCCTGAGACTCGGGACTATGGAGCTCATTCAGCGATGGACGCAGATCGCTGCATCTCCTTACATGCTGGGGGCCGCCCAGCACAGGGCAAGGCCACCCGTCATGTGTGAGGCCGCCTCCCGATGCATTTGCAATTAGATTGAGGATGCATCAGAACTATGGTTGATAGCTGTTAGTGCAGCCCAGCAGCGCTGTTAGGTGGTCTATTGCCTTTTTTTTTTAATCGGAGCGGCTGCGTGTGACATCATACAACCGGCACAAAATGTTCCCGCCCCACCTCCTCAATACCACGGCATTGCTCCTCAAACACCCGCCACTGTCAATCACATTGTGGTCACATCCATCGGGGATGCGACTGCAATGTGTGTGCTCGCATAGCCGCTATGCGCCCGCAGCACATGTGCAGTTTGCCTCCATCTTCAAACTGTGCTGCGGGCCGCATTAGAATCAGCCCTTTTGTGGTTCATCTTCCAGCTTGGCTCACATCATGGGCTGTGTGACACTGCTAAGCAGGATTTGTGAGCAGGAGGAGCAACCAAAAGTCACAATAATAGTGAATGCGGTTTCTAATTGGTCCTCCCACTCCTTGGTAATTTTGAAAGTAGTAGAACTATATCACAGAAATGAGTGCATGGACCAGTACATTTAATGATAGCAAGGTAATGCAGCCCTAGGGCCTGATTCTGAGTTACATGCAAAAGCAAACCCAGCAGCATCACCCATCTGGGACTTTATGCAAATGGTCTACAAACTACTTCCCTTGTATGCATCTGTGCAGCCAAATGTGCAAGGACTGAGCCATCCACTATTAGCGTCCAAGCATGCTGTAATACCAAGTGGTACATACAGTGCATCCGGAAAGTATTCACAGCGCTTCACCTTTTCCACCTTTTGTTATGTTACAGTCTTATTCCAAAATGGAATACATTCATTTTTTCCCCCAGAATTCTACACACAATACCCCATAGTGACAATGAGATTTTTGCTAATTTATTAAAAATAAAAAACTAAGAAATCACACGTACATAAGTATTCACAGGCTTTGCTCGATACTTTGGGATGCACCTTTGGCAGCAGTTACAGCCTCAAGTCTTTTTGAATATGATGCCACAAGCTTGGCACATCTATCTTTGGGCAGTTTCACCCATTCCTCTTTGCAGCACCTCTCAAGCTCCATCAGGTTGAATGGGAAGCGTCAGTGCACAGCCATTTTCAGGTTTCTCCAGAGATGTTCAATCGGATTCAAGTCTGCTCTCTGGCTGGGCCACTCAAGGACATTCACAGAGTTGTCCTGAAGCCACTCCTTTGATATCTCAGCTGTGTGCTTAGGGTCGTTGTCCTGCTGAAAGATGAACCGTCGTTCCAGTCTGAGGTTAAGAGCGCTATGGAGCAGGTTATTATCCAGGATGTCTCTGTACATTGCTGCATTCATCTTTCCCTCTATCCTGACTAGTCTCCCAGTTCCTGCCACTGAAAAACATCCACACAGCTTAATGCTGCCACCACCATGCTTCACAATAGGGATGGTATTGCCTGGTGATGAGCAGTGCCTGGTTTCCTCCAAACATGACGCCTGACATTCACACCAAAGAGTTCAATCTTTGTCTCATCAGTCCAGATAATTTTGTTTCTCATGGTCTGAGAGTCCTTCAGGTGCATTTTGGCAAACTCCAGGTGGGCTGCCTTTTTACTAAGGAATAGCTTCCATCTGGCCACTCTCCCACACAGGCCAGATTGGTGGATTGCTGCAGAGAAAACTAAGAAATCACACGTACATAAGTATTCACAGGCTTTGCTCGATACTTTGGGATGCACCTTTGGCAGCAGTTACAGCCTCAAGTCTTTTTGAATATGATGCCACAAGCTTGGCACATCTATCTTTGGGCAGTTTCACCCATTCCTCTTTGCAGCACCTCTCAAGCTTCATCAGGTTGGATGGGAAGTGTTGGAGCACAGCCATTTTCAGGTCTCTCCAGAGATGTTCAATCGGATTCAAGTCTGGTCTCTGGCTGGGCCACTCAAGGACATTCACAGAGTTGTCCTGAAGCCAGAGGAATGCTGTAGCTCTGACAGAGGGACCTTTGGGTTCTTGGTCACCTCCCTGACTAGGGCCCTTCTCCTCTGATCGCTCAGTTTAGACAGCCAGCCAGCTCTATTAAGAGTCCTGGTGGTTCAGAACTTCTTCCATTTATAGATGATGGAGGCCATTGTGCTCATTGGGACCATCAAAGCAGCAGACATTTTTCTGTACCCTTCCCCAGATTTGTACCTTGAGACAATCCTGTCTCGGAGGTCTACAGACAATATTTTTGATTTCATGCTTGGTTTGTACTCAGACATGTATTGTCAAGTGTGGGACCTTATATAGACAGGTGTGTGCCTTTCCAAATCGTGTCCAATCAACTGAATTTACCACAAGTGGGCTTCAATTAAGCTGTAGGAACATCTCAAGGATGATCAGTGGTAACAGGATTCACCTGAGTTCAATTTTGAGCTTCATGGCAAAGGCTGTGAATACTTATGTACATGTGATTTCTTAGTTTTTTTATGTTTAATAAATTTACAAACATCTCAAAACAAATTTTAACATTGTCATTGTATTGTGTGTAGAATTTTGAGGGGAAAATTTATTTATTCCATTTTGGAATAAGGCTGTAAGATAACAAAATGTGGAAAAAGTGAAGCACTGTGAATACTTTTCGGATGCACTGTACTTATATGTCACCATCGTCGCACCATCGAAACTTGTGCCTGCCCTAGGCAGCTGCAGTTTCTCTGTCTTTCCACAGCCTCCTATACTTGCGTCTGTGAACGCAGCTGCTTGCAATGACACACCAGCGATATTACCATAATCCACTCGCTGAACATACTTGCTCAGTTATGCGAACATCAGCATTTTACTTACTGAAAGAAAACGGAAAGGGTTACATTACACTCCGCTATGCCACCATGTACGGTAATAAGCAGTCAAAATTGATCATTGCCAGACACCCATAGTAATAAAATACATTGAAGGGATTAACACATAACTCAGACAAAACATGAAGGGTTGGTCCTTGAGGGCTCTTAACATAATAATATTTCTGAAGGGTTGAAAGTGGTGGTGAATAAAAATGCTTTTAGCTATATGTAAAACAAATTATGTAAATAATATTGTGGAAAACAAACGCATAAACTACAGGGTTTATTTGAAAGATGTTCTCAAGTAAAGACTGTGAGATGTCATTGACATGTGAGAAGAACTAGATAGTACACCGATCTAGCAAGGATTGACTTGCCTGCACAGTCTATCTTTTCTTGCGATGCCGACCTGGCGGGACCGCGCATCGGGATCGCAAGGTGACTTTCACCTTGCGATCTGCACTAACTTTTCTTACGATTTTGACTATATAGTCAAAATCTTAAGAAAAAATCTCACCGTGTGTACACACCCTTAGATAAGCACAGTTGCATTGCCAGTCTGAAAAAAACAGATGTGAAAAGTTCCTGTATTTGATTAAGATGATTTCCTAATTATGTGCAAGCTGTAGCAGTAACCTTTCCTTTGAAGGTTTCAACTGTGCAGTATGCATTCAGCCAAAAGTATATTATTAGGAGTTTTGTATCTATTATGTCGCCCAGGGGAAAGGGACTATATGCGGGGTGTGCAATACATTTCTGGATGCACAAAAAGTATTATATTTACCAACAAAGTAAATATTAACTTTTTCAAAGTATTTGCCAGGTGAGTCTATGCAAAGTTTCATGCGCTCAAACCACTCAGTGAAGCAGCTGGATCAGTCCGAAGCAGTTATGTCTTTATATGCTGGAAGAAGGTCTCCACTGCAGCTTCCGATGGCTCAAAACAAATCTTGTGCTTCATTTGTAGGAACACGAAGACGTTGCAGGGGGCCAGGTCTGGACTGTACGGCAGATGACCCTCTCCTGGATTCATGTTCATGGGCCAGAAAATCAACCACATTCCTGGACTTATGGGCAGGTGCATTGTCATGATAGAGCGTTGTCATGATGGATACCACGAGCGCCAGTTCTTGGATGGCACCTGGAAATGGCTTCTAGCACTTGCAGCAGGCATTGGTTGGTGTACCAGTCCCCAGTGATGGTACACTGCTGCATTAGTAGTACAGTAGCTAGGTGACCTGTCTTGGCCATAAAAACAGCCACTTTCTGCTTGGCCATGCTGTACTCATGTTGGAACTTCTGTGGCGGAGCACCTTCAACTGGGGTACTGTTGCTGACAGTTTTTTTTTGGTCTCAGGGGTCGAAACTGTAGATCCAGGATTCATTTTCATTGGTGATGTCCCAGACAGAATTTGAACGACCGACATCAAACCTGTCTAGCATGTTGCGGCACCAAGTCATCCGAGTATCCTTCTGCTCTTGAGTCGGATGATGGGGCACACAGCATACAGAAACCTTGCTCAGGACAAGCTTTTTGTGAAGTATCAAGTAGATGGATCCCAATGAGATGTCTATCTCCTTTCCCAACTGGGCCATGGTCACCCTAGCATCCACCTCAACTATGGCCTGCACAGCATCAATATTGTCCTTGGTTGGCCGCAGCACTCCTCTTCTTCCAGGGACCATCTCACATGCTGAAATTCTGCAAACCACTCAAGCACAGTGTTTCAGGTTGGTGCTTCATCCCCAAAAGCAACGCACAGTTGGTCATAACTCTCCTGCTGTCTCATACCCCTCTTGCAGTCATAGAAGATCATGACTCTCAATTGGTCTCTGTTGTGCTCCATAATTAGTTTGTGAAGTGACTTCTGCAGTGTGCAGTGCTGCTTATACATGGTTCTTGCCTTGACAATTCACAAGAACTTTAGTCAGAGATTACAGTTCTTAACTAGACAGTTAGATTGTGTCTACACTACCTATGCACTGGACATCTGGAAACTTATTTCACACTCCTCATACCTTGGCTCAATTATAGCTGATGGCCTCTTGGTTGTGTCTGAATGGTAACCTGGCCTACCTAGACCATTATTAGGAAAAAGGGGACTGGAGAACTGAGTGCTACCTTATGTTACAACATTTTGGTCACACCAAGCATAGTGAAAAGAAAGCGGATTTATTTTAAACTTCAGGATACATCTAACACAAAAATCCTTCTAAATAGTAATAGTGAGTGCATATATATTTGGGCAACACAAACATAACATATATTCTTACTGAATTTTAGTACTCTACCAGTACATACATCTAAACATTTAAAAAATGAGAGCACAGATGAAGGGGGCGTGGCCTATTATTTGCTAGGCCATGCCTCCTGGTGTGTGATGTATTGGGGAAGTGACCTGACTGCCTCCCCAACTTACCCATAGTCTGTAGGATAATGCAAGACAGTGTCTGAAAAGCGTGCCTGTCCTGCTTAAACTGGGATGGTTGGGAGGTATACTGGTACTTAAACATGGAATGGCATAGACTGTCAGTCCAGCTTTTACAACTTTGCCCTTGTCTCAGGGTTTGTATCCTCTGCACTAGTGGCTCTCAACTCTAGTCAAATTTTCTGGAAATATTTAATCATGCACAGGTGAGTTAATCTAATTTTCTGGGTCAGTAATTATCCCACCTGCTTCCATAGATAGAATTCCTAAATCAAAACATGACCTTTTAGGATTACGTTAGGACTAGAGGTGAATACCACTCCTCCATGCCAACACTAGGTAGCAATTTCAGGCCCTACAGTGACTCCATTTTGGATCAGATAGAGATGTTGGGACGGTGACCAGCTGTCTCTTTCTGTGTAACTGCCCACAATTCCTCATATGAAAATAAAATATATGGAGAAATCAACTTTGAGCCAGTGGAGAAGTTGCCTATGGCAACCAATCAGCATTGACGTAACATTTAAAATTTGCATACTATCAAAGTATACGGAGCAGCTGATTGGTTGACATGGGCAACTTCTCCACTGGCTCACTTCTCCATTTTTATCACTGCTTAGTACATGTCCCCCTTAGTCTCAGCTTACCTGAAATCTCTCAAGCCCTCTGCAGATAGGGGGAGATGTATCAAGCCTTCTAAAAAAGGGCAGTTAAAATAGTTGTCTATAGCAACAAAACAGCTTCTAGCTATCATTTTATAGCGTGTACTTGATAAAAGATAGCTCAAAGCTGATTGGTAGCTATGGACAATATCTTCACTTGTCCTCTTTAGAAAGTTTGATGCATCCCCCCATGGTTTTTTATTAGCCCAGAAATTACCATGCTACCAAGTTCTGTTCTGTATTTGATGAATTGACATTGGATAAGGTACTGTACTTGGAGAAGGATCGGAGCAGGGGAGGGCATAATGAAGGAAACCCTTTCAGGACCCTACACTGGGATGGTCCTGATGTGGGTGGGATAAAGACCTGTGAGAAAGGTTATTAAGGGGGGTGTAGTATGGTATACCGAAGGGCCGGGCTCCCGGCGACCAGCATACCGGCACCGGAAGCCCGACCGCCGGCATACTGACAGCGTAGCGAGTGCAAATGAGCCCCTTGCGGGCTCGCTGCGGGCATGGTGGCGCACAATTTATTCTCCCTCCAGGGGGGTCGTGGTCCCCCATGAGGGAGAAAAAGTGTCGGCATGCCGGCTGTCGGGATTCCGGCGCCGGTATACTGTGCTTCGGGATCCCGACAGCCGGCAATCTGAAGACCACCCTATTAAGGGTAACATGTTAACAATGCAAAGGGATGGGTAAACAGATTGATACAAGTTGCAAAATTATGGGAAGAACATATTTTTGGAGAATTGGACGAAAAACAATATGATACATTAATGTCTGACTTTATGTCTTGACTTGTGCTGGGTTTGAACTAAACTGACACCTTTTTTCTATTACGTTATGTAGTATAATAATAATAATAATAATATCAATAATATTATGTCATGCATACATGATTATTTATTTGGAGTCACACAGTTCTTACAAAACTAGTTTAGGATAATAAGGCACAAATGTACAAAAATGTAAGCAACCCCTTCCCAAAAACATATCATAAGGACACTAGAGAAAGATGACACTTAGGGGTTAATTTACTAAGATGGGATGTTGCCCATGGCAACCAATCAGCTTTTCTTTCTCCTTTATCGAGCACCTTCTAGAACATAATAACTGGAATCTGACTGGTTGCTATGGGCAACATCCCATCTTAAATAGAACTCCCATCTTAGTAAATTTTCCTATTAGATGAATAGCAAGCTATGTCAGCTCAGCTTAACCCCAAAATACTTGCTAGAAGTAAGTGTCTCAAATCTATCTAAACAATAGAGTTTATGACACAAATATGATGGACTTTTTCAGTTTCTAACATACTGATGTTAAATATTTCTTGTCCAATATATGACAACTTCAATGAACTTGTAAATTTGTAAGTGTACATTCTGGTTGTAAATTTAGGGCCACTAACCCATTCTCAGTGCAGCCATGTCTTTACAAGTTGTATAAGCCCTGCTTGTTTTAAAAAATCTACTGAATGGGGCTATACTTGCCTACCCTCCCGCTCCCGAAAATCGTGTGACCCTCCCAGCCCCCCGGAAAGGTGGGCAAGCCTCCCGCTTTCTTTGCATCCCCTCCACGACCCTCCTCGGCCGCCCGCAGCAGAGAACAAGTGGGCGGTCCGATGATGCGATTCGCATTACCGTAGCTCCGCCCCCGCTATACAGCACCTCTTTTCTCAGCACTGCACAGCTTGGGGCAGAGTCACGATGACCCGACCCTGATGCCACGCCCCCGGACCATCCACTTTCCTGTTGGCCACACCCCCGGACAGCCCATCCTGCTGTCGGCCACGCCCCCATGCATCTACAATGCTGCCTCCTCCCGGAGGAAGGGGCAGCAAAGTAGGTAAGTATGAATAAGCCCCTTACATGAGGGACAATTAACTGCTATTTGTGTATGTGTATATTATCAGTAAAATCTCTGATGATTACATGTTATGTTTATAAAAATTCTCTTTTCCAATTGAAAATCAATAATGTAATTCATATTTAACATTTTATGATAGTTGTTGTAGTGAGATCAGCAGTTTCAGGCGTCAAGATGAAAGGTTTTGCACACTGCAAAACCCTCATTTTTATCTACTTTTGTAATAAAAGTGTGCACGATTTTTGGTGTTATCAGGGGTTAAAGTGAGCCGGAACGGGGCGGAACTGTGTTCCGTCAGTTCCACTTGGAGACGGAGCGCAGTTCCGCCTCCTCCGGCTCACCTAACCCGATGTGTGCCTCTCCACAGCGGAAGCAGCTCACTACAGAGCTCCTGCTTCCGGCTCTGTCAGTGTGAGCTATGGGAGAGACGTCATTACGTCTCTCACATAGTGCCGAGGAGCGGACGCCGGAAGGACTGCATCGGTCGGACACGGGAGCGGGGCTTGGTGAGTATTGTGTTTTGTTTTTTTCATGTTTGAGTGTATCAGTGGCACACCTACTGGAGGCAAACTACAAGGGGGCATTACTACTGGGGGAAAACTACAAGGGGGCATTACTACTGGGGGCATTACTACTGGGGGCAAACTACAAGGGTGCTAACTACTGGAGGCAAACTACATGGGGGCATTACTACTGGGGGAAAACTACAAGGGGCCTAACTACTGGGGGCAAACTACAAGGGGGCATTACTATTGGGGGCTAACTACTGGGGCCAAACTACAGGGGGGCATTACTACTGGTGGCTAACTACTGGGGGCAAACTACAGGGGGGCATTACTACTGGGGGGCATTACTACTGGGGGTAAACTACATGGGGGCTAACTACTGGGGGGCATTACTACTGGGGGCATTACTACTGGGGGGCATTACTACTGGGGCCTAACTACAGCGGGCATTACTTCTGGGGGGCAATACTACTGGGGGCAAACTACAAGGGGGATAACTACTGGGTGCAAACTACAAGGGGGCATTACTACTGGGGGGCATTACTACTGGGGGCAAACTACAAGGGGACCAACTACTGGGGAAAACTACAGGGGACATTACTACTGGGGGGCTAACTACTGGGGGCAAACTACAGGGGGGCATTACTACTGGGGGCAAACTACAAGGGGGCTAACTACTGGGGGCATTACTACCTATGGGCATCACTACTGGGGGGCATTAATACTGGGGGCTAACTACATGGGGCATTACTACTGGGGCCAAAATACAAGGGGGCTAACTACTGGGGGCAAACTACAGGGGGGCAAACTACAAGGGGGCTAACTACTGGGGGCATTATGACTGGGGGGGTAACTACAGGGTGGCATTACTACTGGGGGCAACCTACAAGCAGGCAATACTACTGGGGGCTAAACTACAGGGGGCTAACTACATGGGTGCTAAACTACAGGGGTTAAACTACTGGGGGCATTACTACTGGGGGTCTAAACTACATGGGGCAAACTACATGAGGGCTAAACTACAGGGAGGCTAAACTGTTGGGGGCATAACTGCAGGGGCTATAACTACAGGGGCTAAACTACAGGGAGCATTACCACTGGGGGCTAAACTACATGGGGCAAACTACATGAGGGCTAAACTACAGGAAGGTTAAACTACTGGGGGCATAACTACAGGGGCTAAACTATTATTATTATTATTATTATTAGCAGTTTCTTATATAGCGCAGCATATTCCGTTGCGCTTTACAATTAGAACAACAGTTATAGAACAAAACTGGGCAAAGACAGACATAGAGGTAGGAAGGCCCTGCTCGCAAGCTTACAATCTAAACTACAATCTAAGCTTACAATCTTTAACTACTGGGGGCATTACCACTGGGGGGGGGGGCTAAACTAAATGGGGATCAACTACTGGGGTCATAACTGCAGGGGCATAACTACTGGGGGAATAACTACGGGGGGCTAAATGACTGGGGGCATTACCATTAAGGTCATTACTACTGGGGACACTACTGAGGGCATTGTAAAGGGGGCACTACTACTGGGGGCATTGCATAAGGGGCACCACTACTATGGGCTCTATAAAAAGGGCACTACCACTATGGTCACTACCAGTACTATGGACATTGCATAAGGGGCACTACAACTGTGGACATTGTATAAGGGGCACTACTGCTGTGGGCATTATGTGCATTACAGGGTGTTACTACTGTGGGCTTTGTGTATATGGGACACTAATGTGTGTCATAACATGAATAAGGGACACTACTGTGTGGTGTAATTTTAATTGGGGATACTATTGTGTGACCATGCCTCATTCTTTTTGAGACCACGCGCCTTTTTTTTTTTTTTTTTGGGGGGGGGGGGGTGCCTGCGGCGCTCGCAATACCTTTATTGCATGGGCGCCGGGGGGGGGGGGGGGTGAGGGGTGAGTTCCACCACCTTTCTAGGACCACTTTAAGCATTGGGTGTTATACTATTCTTCATGGGTTTATGTATATGTAGTTATATATTGTATGTATTTTGAAATGCTTGCAGGTACTGTATTTCTGGCCCTCTGGGTTGCATCTAGTCTGGAAAGACAAGCTGGAGTCAGGTTGCAAGCAGCGACAATGGTGAGGTAAAGTTCAAGGAAGTCCCAGGGATAGGCCAAGAGAAGTGAGACAACCTGGGATCTAGACTGTTTAAAAAACTGCAGTTTATGTTTTGAATATAACATAGGGGGACATTCAGACCTAATCGCTGCTGGAATTTGCATCGCAAGCGGCGGGTTTTAGCAGAATGCTCACGGGCGACAAATGTGCAGGAATACACATGAAATCTGCGAATGCAGTCAGGCAACGACAAAGAGGCGTGGTGAAGGCGATGCGGGGGCACGGCTTCGGTGGCTAGCAAAAATAGCAAAAAGGGGCGTAAAGGTGGGTATCTTGTGGGGGAGTGTGCTAAGGGCTGCAGGCGTGGTTTTTGCATCGCTGCAAAGCAAATTGCTGTCAGTGCACATTGCAAGTCTAGGGCTGTGCACAGCTTGCGAACGCTCAGCACAGGTGTCTCTTCAGGGCTCTCCCAGCGATTAATTGCAATGCAAACGCCTCAACAGCTCATTGAATCTCTAGCTCTATCTGAAATGTTATGTAGTTTTTCACTCCCTGGAAATGGTATGTAGTTTTTCACTCCCTGGAAATGGTATGTAGTTTTTCACTCCCTGGAAATGGTATGTAGTTTATCACTCCCTGGATATGTGCAACACACAATCTACACACGTTTGTTTACAACTATTACATGTGTACTGTACATGTACTACATGTGTTGTTTGTCAAGCAATTGCACACATTACACACAACAGATTTTTTATTTTTTAAAGGCCCACTTTCTGTGTTGACATTGCTTTAAGCTGACACATTGCTTTGAGTTGTCTATCAAGCTGCATTGCGCTTTCAAAATATATACACTGGGGTATATTTACTAACATTCGTAATTTTCGGAAAAAGGTCAAAGTTCAATCACGAATGACATCGAAAGTGTAAAACTGCAACTTTTTGAATTTATTACGACTAATTTACTACGCTGTCGTATTCGGATTTTTCATTTGTTCCGATGTCGATGTCATTCGTGTTTTTTTTACCTTTTTTACGGCAGTGATTAGCAAAACACTGCCGACTTTTTCAAAATGAATCTTGGCCGGATCTGTGTGATCCGTGCTGGGGTTCATTTTTTTTTTTTTAAATAAACACTGTAAAACGGAGAAAAAAAAATGCGTGGGGTCCCCCCTCCTAAGCATAACCAGCCTCGGGCTCTTTGTGCCGACCCTGGTTGCAGAAATATGGGGAAAAAAATGACAGGGGTTCCCCCATATTTAAGCAACCAGCATTGGGCTCTGCGCCTGGTCCTGGTTCCAAAAATACGGGGGACAAAAAAAGTAGGGGTCCCCCGTATTTCTAAAACCAGCACCGGGCTCCACTAGCTGGACAGATAATGCCACAGCCGGGGGTCACTTTTATATAGTGCCTTGCGGCCGTGGCATCAAAAATCCAACTAGTCACCCCTGTCCGGGGTACCCTGGGGGAGTGGGGACCCCTTCAATCAAGGGGTCCCCCCCCCCAGCCACCCAAGGGCCAGGGGTGAAGCCCGAGGCTGTCCCCCCCATCCAATTGGCTGCGGATGGGGGGCTGATAGCCTTTTGTGAAAATGAAAAGATATTGTTTTTAGTAGCAGTACTACAAGTCCCAGCAAGCCTCCCCCGCATGCTGGTACTTGGAGAACCACAAGTACCAGCATGCGGCGGAAAAACGGGCCCGCTGGTACCTGTAGTACTACTACTAAAAAAATACCCAAAAAAAGACAAGACACACACACCTTGAAAGTAAAGATTTTGTTACATACATCTACACAAACATACAAACATACTTACCTATGGCCCCACGCAGGTCGGTCCTCTTCTCCAGTAGAATCCAAGGGGTACCTGTTGAATAAATTATACTCACCAGCTCCAGGGTCCCAGGCTCCTCGTAGCATCCATTTGTAATCCACGTACTTGAATAAAATAAAAAAACGGACACCCGAGCCACGCACTGAAAGGGGACCCATGTTTGCACATGGGTCCCCTTTCCCCGACTGCCAGAAACCCACTGTGACTTCTGTCTAAGTGGGTTTCTTCAGCCAATCAGGGAGCGCCAGGTTGTAGCACCCTCCTGATCGGCTGTGTGCTCCTGTACTGACTGACAGGCAGCACGCGGCAGTGTTACAATGTAGCGCCTATGCGCTCCATTGTAACCAATGGTGGGAACTTTCTGCCCTGCGGTTGACCGAAAGTGACCTCACCGCTGAGCAGAAAGTTCCCACCATTGGTTACAATGGAGCGCATAGGCGCTACATTGTAACACTGCCGCGTGCCGCCTGTCAGTCAGTACAGGAGCACACAGCCGATCAGGAGGGTGCTACAGCGTGGCGCTCCCTGATTGGCTGAAGAAACCCACTTAGACAGAAGTCACAGTGGGTTTCTGGCAGTCGGGGAAAGGGGACCCATGTGCAAACATGGGTCCCCTTTCAGTGCGTGGCTCGGGTGTCCGTTTTTTTATTTTATTCAAGTACGTGGATTACAAATGGATGCTACGAGGAGCCTGGGACCCTGGAGCTGGTGAGTATAATTTATTCAACAGGTACCCCTTGGATTCTACTGGAGAAGAGGACCGACCTGCGTGGGGCCATAGGTAAGTATGTTTGTATGTTTGTGTGGATGTATGTAATAAATCTTTACTTTCAAGGTGTGTGTGTCTTGTCTTTTTTTGGGTATTTTTTTAGTAGTAGTACTACAGGTACCAGCGGGCCCGTTTTTCCGCCGCATGCTGGTACTTGTGGTTCTCCAAGTACCAGCATGCGGGGGAGGCTTGCTGGGACTTGTAGTACTGCTACTAAAAACAATATCTTTTCATTTTCACAAAAGGCTATCAGCCCCCCATCCGCAGCCAATTGGATGGGGGGGGAACAGCCTCGGGCTTCACCCCTGGCCCTTGGGTGGCTGGGGGGGGGACCCCTTGATTGAAGGGGTCCCCACTCCCCCAGGGTACCCCGGCCAGGGGTGACTAGTTGGATTTTTGATGCCACGGCCGCAAGGCACTATATAAAAGTGACCCCCGGCTGTGGCATTATCTGTCCAGCTAGTGGAGCCCGGTGCTGGTTTTAGAAATACGGGGGACCCCTACTCTTTTTGTCCCCCGTATTTTTGGAACCAGGACCAGGCGCAGAGCCCGATGCTGGTTGCTTAAATATGGGGGAACCCCTGTCATTTTTTCCCCCATATTTCTGCAACCAGGGTCGGCTCAAAGAGCCCGAGGCTGGTTATGCTTAGGAGGGGGGACCCCACGCATTTTTTTTTCCGAAAATAACCACTTTCCCACCCCTTCCCACTGATATACATGCACGGATCTCATGGATCCGTGCATGCCTATCCAATCACGGTAAAAAAAAGCAGGTCTGTTTTTTTTTAGCACTTTTTTACGAGTTGTAATTTTTCACGGCAGTGTTTTTTTTTTTTTGCTTTGCACTTCTTAGTAAATTACCGAGATTCATACTTAAACAGCCGCGTTTTGACCGATGGTGTATTCATTCGTAATTTTTTTCTTGGACTTCCAAAAAATTACGAATGCCCTCATCACTGCCGTGATTTGAGTTTTGTAAATTACCGAGATGACACTTTGAAGAACAAACGGCATCTCGGTCAAAATCGGGACCTTAGTAAATATACCCCTCTGTATTCATATATCGCACATACATGCCATGCTTTCTTGAGGAATACATTTGTTGTGTGTTTCTTATAGCAACATTTTCACCATAATGCAAGTTTATCTATAATGTTCAGTAATAATGCTTCAGGTACTACATTCATAGGGGTAAATTAACTTAGCTGGGAGTTCTATTTAAGATGGAATGTTGTCAATAGCAACCACTCAGATTCTACTTCTCATTTATCTAGCACCTTCTAGTATATAATACCTGGAATTGTATGGTTGCTATGGACAACATACAATCTTAAATACAACTCCCATCTTTGTCAATTTACCCCCTAATATGTTTCTTTTTAAATTCCAAAAATTATAATTATTATTTTTTTGGTTATAAAAAAAAATAAGAATTTACTCACCGGTAATTCTATTTCTCGTAGTCCGTAGTGGATGCTGGGAACTCCGTAAGGACCATGGGGAATAGCGGGCTCCGAAGGAGGCTGGGCACTCTAGAAAGATTTCAGACTACCTGGTGTGCACTGGC
Source organism: Pseudophryne corroboree (assembly GCF_028390025.1). Taxonomy (NCBI): domain Eukaryota; kingdom Metazoa; phylum Chordata; class Amphibia; order Anura; family Myobatrachidae; genus Pseudophryne; species Pseudophryne corroboree. Next base: position 852,755,169 of record NC_086444.1, on the reverse strand, counting down.
TCCTCCCACTATGACCCTCCTCCAAGCCTCAGTTAGGATACTGTGCCCGGACGAGCGTACACAATAAGGAAGGATTTTGAATCCCGGGTAAGACTCATACCAGCCACACCAATCACACCGTACAACTCGTGATATGAAACCCAGTTAACAGTATGAAACAACTGAGCCTCTCAACAGATGGCTCAACAATAACCCGATTTAGTTAACAATAACTATGTACAAGTATTGCAGATAAACCGCACTTGGGATGGGCGCCCAGCATCCACTACGGACTACGAGAAATAGAATTACCGGTGAGTAAATTCTTATTTTCTCTGACGTCCTAGTGGATGCTGGGAACTCCGTAAGGACCATGGGGATTATACCAAAGCTCCCAAACGGGCGGGAGAGTGCGGATGACTCTGCAACACCGAATGAGAGAACTCCAGGTCCTCCTCAGCCAGGGTATCAAATTTATAGAATTTTGCAAACGTGTTTGCCCCTGACCAAGTAGCAGCTCGGCAAAGTTGTAAAGCCGAGACCCCTCGGGCAGCCGCCCAAGATGAGCCCACCTTCCTTGTGGAATGGGCATTGACAGATTTTGGCTGTGGCAGGCCTGCCACAGAATGTGCAAGTTGAATTGTACTACAAATCCAACGAGCAATAGTCTGCTTAGAAGCAGGAGCACCCAGCTTGTTGGGTGCATATAGGATAAACAGCGAGTCAGATTTTCTGACTCCAGCCATCCTGGAAACATATATTTTCAGGGCCCTGACCACGTCTAACAACTTGGAGTCCTCCAAGTCCCTAGTGGCCGCAGGCACCACAATAGGCTGGTTCAAATGAAACGCTGACACCACCTTAGGGAGAAACTGGGGACGAGTCCTCAATTCTGCCCTATCCATATGGAAAATCAGATAAGGGCTTTTATAAGACAAAGCCGCCAATTCTGATACTCGCCTGGCAGAAGCCAAGGCCAATAACATGACCACCTTCCACGTGAGATATTTCAGATCCACGGTTTTTAGTGGTTCAAACCAATGTGATTTTAAGAAACTCAACACCACGTTGAGATCCCAAGGTGCCACAGGAGGCACATATGGGGGCTGAATATGCAGCACTCCCTTTACAAATGTCTGAACTTCAGGTACTGAAGCTAGTTCTTTCTGAAAGAAAATCGATAGAGCCGAGATCTGTACCTTAATGGAACCCAGTTTTAGGCCCATATTCACTCCTGCTTGCAGGAAATGCAGAAATCGACCTAGTTGAAATTCCTCAGTTGGGGCCTTTTCGGCCTCACACCATGCAACATATTTCCGCCATATGCGGTGATAATGATTTGCTGTAACCTCTTTCCTGGCTTTAATAAGCGTAGGAATGACTTCCTCCGGAATGCCCTTTTCTTTCAGGATCCGGCGTTCAACCGCCATGCCGTCAAACGCAGCCGCGGTAAGTCTTGGAACAGACAGGGCCCCTGCTGTAGCAGGTCTTGTCTTAGCGGCAGAGGCCACGGGTCCTCTGAGATCATCTCTTGAAGTTCCGGGTACCATGTTCTTCTTGGCCAATCCGGAACCACGAGAATTGTGCTTACTCCTCGCTTTCTTATTATTCTCAATACCTTTGGTATGAGAGGCAGCGGAGGGAACACATAAACTGACTGGTACACCCACGGTGTCACCAGAGCGTCCACAGCTATCGCTTGAGGGTCTCTTGACCTGGCGCAATACCTCTCTAGTTTTTTGTTTAGGCGGGACGCCATCATGTCCACCTGTGGACGACCCCACTGATGTACAATCATTTGGAAGACTTCTGGATGAAGTCCCCACTCTCCCGGGTGGAGGTCGTGTCTGCTGAGGAAGTCTGCTTCCCAGTTGTCCACTCCCGGAATGAACACTGCTGACAGTGCTAGTACATGATTTTCCGCCCATCGGAGAATTCTTGTGGCTTCTGTCATTGCCATCCTGCTTCTTGTGCCACCCTGTCGATTCACATGGGCGACTGCCGTGATGTTGTCTGACTGGATCAGCACCGGCTGGTGTAGGAGCAGGGATTTTGCTTGACTTAGGGCATTGTAGATGGCCCTTAGTTCCAGAATATTTATGTGAAGGGAAGTCTCCTGACTTGTCCATAGTCCTTGGAAGTTTCTTCCCTTTGTGACTGCCCCCCAGCCTCGCAGGCTGGCATCCGTGGTCACCAGGACCCAGTCCTGAATGCCGAATCTGCGACCCTCCGGAAGATGAGCACTCTGCAGCCACCACAGAAGAGACACCCTGGTTCTTGCAGACAGGGTTATCAAGCGATGCATCTGAAGATGCGATCCGGACCACTTGTCCAACAGGTCCCACTGAAAGATTCTGGCATGGAACCTGCCGAATGGAATTGCTTCGTAAGAAGCTACCATCTTTCCCAAGACCCGCGTGCAGTGATGCACCGATACCTGTTTTGGTTTCAGGAGGTCTCTGACTAGAGAAGACAACTCCCTGGCTTTCTCCTCCGGGAGAAACACTTTTTTCTGGACTGTGTCCAGAATCATCCCCAGGAACAGTAGACGTGTCGTCGGGACCAGCTGTGACTTTGGGATATTCAGAATCCAGCCGTGCTGGTTCAGCACTTCCTGAGATAGTGCTACTCCCACCAACAACTGTTCTTTGGACCGTGCCTTTATTAGGAGATCGTCCAAGTACGGGATAATTAAAACTCCCTTTCTTCGAAGGAGTATCATCATTTCCGCCATAACCTTGGTAAATACCCTTGGTGCCGTGGAGAGTCCAAACGGCAGCGTCTGGAATTGGTAATGGCAATCCTGTGCCACAAATCTGAGGTACTCCTGGTGAGGATGGTAAATGGGGACATGCAGGTAAGCATCCTTGATGTCCAGGGAAACCATGTAATCCCCCTCGTCCAGGCTTGCAATAACCGCCCTGAGCGATTCCATCTTGAACTTGAATTTTTTTATGTACATGTTCAAGGATTTCAAATTTAAAATGGGTCTCACCGAACCGCCCGGCTTCGGTACCACAAATAGTGTGGAATAGTAACCCCGGCCTTGTTGAAGTAGGGGTACCTTGATTATCACCTGCTGGGAATACAGCTTGTGAATTGCCGCTAGCACCGCCTCCCTGTCTGAGGGAGCAATCGGCAAGGCAGATTTTAGGAACCGGTGGGGTGGAGCCGCCTCGAAAACCAGCATGTATCCCTGAGATACTACTTGAAGGATCCAGGGATCCACCTGTGAGCGAGCCCACTGATCGCTGAAATTTCTGAGGCGGGCCCCCACCGTACCTGGCTCCACCTGTGGAGCCCCACCGTCATGCGGCGGACTTGGAAGAGGAAGCGGGGGAGGACTTTGGTTCCTGGGAACCTGCTGTCTGTTGCAGCCTTTTTCCCCTACCTCTGCCTCTAGACAGAAAAGACCCTCCTTTTCCACGCTTGCTTTTCTGGGTCCGAAAGGACTGAACCTGATAAAATGGCGCCTTCTTAGGCTGTGAGGGAACATGGGGTAAAAATGCTGACTTCCCAGACGTTGCTGTGGAAACTAGGTCGGAGAGACCATCCCCAAATAATTCCTCCCCTTTATAAGGCAAAACTTCCATGTGCCTCTTGGAATCTGCATCTCCCGTCCACTGACGAGTCCATAAGCATCTCCTAGCAGAGATAGACAATGCACTTACTTTAGATGCCAGCCGGCAAATTTCCCTCTGTGCATCTCTCATATATAAGACTGAATCTTTTATATGGTCAATCGTTAGCAGAATAGTGTCTCTGTCTAGTGTGTCAATGTTTTCTGACAGTTTTACTGACCATGCAGCGGCAGCACTGCACATCCAAGCTAACGCAATAGCTGGTCTAAGTTTAATGCCTGAGTGTGTGTATACAGACTTCAGGATTGCCTCCTGCTTTCTATCAGCAGGTTCCTTAAGGGCGGCCGTATCCTGAGAGGGTAGTGCCACCTTTTTTGACAAACGTGTGAGCGCTTTATCCACCCTAGGTGGTGTTTCCCAACGTGACCTATCCTCTGGCGGGAAAGGGAACGCCATTAGTACCTTCTTAGGAATTACAATTTTTTTATCAGGGAAAAGCCACGCTTCTTCACACACTTCATTTAGTTCATCTGATGGGGGAAAAACTACGGGTAGTTTTTTCTCCCCAAACATAATACCCTTTTTTGTGGTACCTGGATGTAAATCAGAAATGTTTAACACCTCTTTCATTGCCTCAATCATGCAGTGAATGGCCCTGACAGGCATTAGGTTTGACTCATCGTCGTCGACACTGTTATCAGTATCCGTGTCGACATCCGGGTCTGCAAACTGAGGTAGCGGGCGTTTTAGAGCCCCTGACGACCCCTGAGGCACCTGGACAGGCACGAGCTGAGATCCCGGCTGTCCCACATTTGGCATGTCGTCAAATTTCTTATGTAAAGAATCTATACGTGCACTCATTTCTTTCCATAAGTTCATCCACTCGGGTGTCTGCCCCGCAGGGGGTGACGTCCCTTCAAAATGCATCTGCTCCGCCTCCACCTCATTATCCTCATCAAACATGTCGACACAGCCGTACCGACACACCCCACACACACAGGGAATGCTCAACAGAGGACAGGACCCACAAAAAGCCCTTTGGGGGGACAGAGTGAGAGTATGCCAGCACACACCAGAGCGCTATATATATACAGGGACTAACTGAGTTATGTCCCTAATAGCTGCTTTTCATATAATATATGTATATATACTGCCAAATTTAATGCCCCCCCTCTCTTTTCCCTCTTACTGTTACTGTATATTGCAGGGAAGAGCCAGGGAGCTTCCTTCCAGCCGAGCTGTGAGGGAAAAATGGCGCCAGTGTGCTGAGGAGATAGGCTCCGCCCCTTTTTCGCAGCCTATTCTCCCGCTTTTTATGGAATTCTGGCAGGGGTATTTACCTCATATATAGCCTCTGGGGTTATATATTGAGGTATTTTAGCCAGCCAAGGTGTTATTATTGCTGCCTCAGGGCGCCCCCCCCCAGCGCCCTGCACCCTCAGTGACCGGAGTGTGAAGTGTGAGAGGAGCAATGGCGCACAGCTGCAGTGCTGTGCGCTACCTTGGTGAAGACAGAGTCTTCATGCCGCCGATTTTCCGGACCATCTTCTTGCTTCTGGCTCTGTAAGGGGGACGGCGGCGCGGCTCCGGGATCGAACACCAAGGACTAGGCCTGCGGTCGATCCCTCTGGAGCTAATGGTGTCCAGTAGCCTAAGAAGCCCAATCCGGCTGCAAGCAGGCGAGTTCGCTTTTTCTCCCCTTAGTCCCTTGCTGCAGTGAGCCTGTTGCCAGCAGGTCTCACTGAAAATAAAAAACCTAAGTCTATTCTTTCTAAGAGCTCAGGAGAGCCCCTAGTGTGCATCCAACCTCGGCCGGGCACGAATTCTAACTGAGGCTTGGAGGAGGGTCATAGTGGGAGGAGCCAGTGCACACCAGGTAGTCTGAAATCTTTCTAGAGTGCCCAGCCTCCTTCGGAGCCCGCTATTCCCCATGGTCCTTACGGAGTTCCCAGCATCCACTAGGACGTCAGAGAAAAAACATTGATCATGCATCACAATAATGAAAACACCATTTTTTAGGACAAAGTGCAAGGGGTTTAATTTATTTACTCATAAATCCCCCCCAAATATTCATAAGACAAAGACAAAGGGGGAAAAAAACTACACCAAAATGGCACAGCAACAAGCACCTGGCTGTGCAGAAAAGAGGATTACAGTACCCAGTAGTCAGGTTCCCCCATCTCTGCAACAAACACAACAAAAGGCTGTTTTCTCAGTACCCTGGCTGAGGAAGATGTGGGGCAAATGGAGGGAGATTCTGGGCCCAATACCCAAACGCAACAATCAGCCACACAATCTGAACAGGAAGGTGGGTCAAGTTCACAGGCTAATGCATCACAGCCAGATAAAGAAAAGAGAAGACGCCAAACCCCATTTGGCAGGAGTGATTTGGGCATTCTTGTCCCACAAGCCATTGTTCAAATTCATTTTGGCAAACACAACATGGGCGCAGGAAACAAGGAAAGCATCGGGAGAGAAATCACCGATTTGCCCTTTTTCTGCCCGGCTGAAGGGGTTGTTGTTCTGTTTGGGGTCTGCGCATGGACCTGCGAAGGGCCTGTCCAGTGCAATCTTGATCCTCGGCAGGGCTAGGGAATGGGGCAGGTGTTGAAGCCTCCCTGAAACTCTGGCCAAGGAGGGCTGCCATGGTCTGCATGCCTTGGCCAATACATGTCACGCATGCCTTCTGCTATAGACGAGATGTCACACATGCCTTGTCGCATAGTGGAGGACAGCTCATGGATCATGGAGGTCAGCTCACGGACTTCCAGGAGCATCTGGTCATGGAAGTCGGTGGTGTTTCTTCCTTGCCTGACCATGTGGCTCAGAAGCTCCTGGAGACTGGGTTGGGGGAGTGTGTCAGTGTGTGGCTGGGGTGGAGGGCTTTCTGGCCCTACATTGGAGCTGTCGTTGCTCCCCAGCTCCTCAGCCTCAGTGAGCTGCACCTCCTGTGCTGTGATTGGAGAAGGAGACAAAAGTAAAAGAAAAACACATTAGAAACATTCATTTTGTTAGCATTTTAAAAATTTACAAAAAAAATCATTTACCTTCCATGGCATGTGGACATGCAAGGGCAGGTGTGTTGCTGTCCATTTTGAACACACCTACCACCTCCTCATATGACACACAGACCAAGGCTTGCTCCTCAAAGTCCGTAAATTCTACAGTCTCAGGGAGTGCCCCTCCCCCTGTCGCCCTCGAAAATCTCCACTGTGCAGAGCTTTTGATTTTCACCCGGGACTTGAAGTCAGCCCAACTACAGATGTTTTTGTGTTTGGGGGGGAAAAAAACACATAAATTATTGATGCCATTTTACCATTCATGGCCCTTATTCCGAGTTGTTCGCTCGGTATTTTTCATCGCATCGCAGTGAAAATCCGCTTAGTACGCATGCGCAATGTTCGCACTGCGACTGCGCCAAGTAACTTTACTATGAAGAAAGTATTTTTACTCACGGCTTTTTCTTCGCTCCGGCGATCGTAATGTGATTGACAGGAAATGGGTGTTAGTGGGCGGAAACACGGCGTTTCAGGGGCGTGTGGCTGAAAACGCTACCGTTTCCGGAAAAAACGCAGGAGTGGCCGGAGAAACGGTGGGAGTGCCTGGGCGAACGCTGAGTGTGTTTGTGACGTCAACCAGGAACGACAAGCACTGAACTGATCGCACAGGCAGAGTAAGTCTGGAGCTACTCTGAAACTGCTAAGTAGTTAGTAATCGCAATATTGCGAATACATCGTTCGCAATTTTAAGAAGCTAAGATTCACTCCCAGTAGGCGGCGGCTTAGCGTGTGTAACTCTGCTAAATTCGCCTTGCGACCGATCAACTCGGAATGAGGGCCCATGTTTTTATGAAACAAAAAAAAAACATCATTGGGTTTTTGGTGCAATTGTATACATAAAGCTATCTCAAATATCATACACAATATTACTTTGATCAACTTCTACTAGTATACATAGTAGCAAAAATGGAAATATGCAATTTGTACTTCTAGTTTTTTTTTTGTAACATATCAAACAATCATTAATACCCTCATTTATCCTGCACCTTCTAGAAGGTTACATACAGTATGTTATTCTCTTGGTTGCTATAGGCAACATTACATCTAAAGTATATGCATGTGCCTTGGTGTGTGTTGTGTGGAGGGGTTTTTGTTTTATTTTATGTGTGTGTTTATTATGCTTCTTTCTTTTTTTGTTTTGTTTTTTTTATTGGCAAAGTAGCCTCTATTTGAGTTTGTAGACTTTTGCCTTTTATTTTTTGAAGACTTATCTGCGGGTAAGTATATGCATGTGCCTTGGTGTGTGTTGTGTGGTGAGGAGTTGGTTTCTATTTGTGTGATTATTTGTGGTTGTTTTGTCTGGTAAGTATATGCATGCTCATTGTGTTGTTATGGTGTTTTTTTTATGTTACCTCTACTTGTTTTGTTTGTAGTCCAATATTTTAACATTGTTCCTTTCCTCCTGTTGGCCACAATTTAGATATGGATTATACCACATCTATAAGTGGTTTTTAGATCATTAAATTGTTTGTCAAGAATTTTTGGGACCAATCATTGGTTTATGAATTAACACTCGGTTAAATGTGTTTTTTTAGTTGTCGGAGGCTACATACCTGTATGCTTTATATGGCCAACCGCAACCTGCCCCTCATCCTCGAAGGCCCAGGAGGCGTGCAAGGTCTTGTATCTATCGAACCCATCTCAGCTTTTTTAGAATGCCAGATAATGAGGTGGTGCAGCGCTATAGGCTGCCACCTCATATCATCCTAGAAACTCTCAATAATAGAGAGTGATCTAGTGATCGGCATCCTACATCAATTTCACCACTGACACAATTCATTGCTGTCTTACATTTCTGCCCCTCAGGGTCCTACCAGCATATAGTAGGAGTCCTTGTAGGCATCTCCCAGGCCGCATTCTCAAGGATCCTGAGGCGCGTAATGGCTGCGTTTCTCAAAAGAACTATGCAGTTCATATCAATGCTATTGGATGTGGAGTCCCTCGCTGTGGTGAAGCAGCAATTCCTTGAAGGGGGGAGTTGCTTCCCACACGTTATTAGGGTAGTGGATGGGACACACATTCCACTTGTGGCACCAACACATAATGAACAAATCTTTAGGAACAGAAAAATGTTACACTCTTTGAATGTGATGGTTGTTTGTGGCCCCTCCCTCCAGATCCTTTCCCTGAATGCCCAGTACCCAAGAATTGCCCATGATTCCCACTTGATTTGGCAATCAGGGATATAGAAAAGATTAAGATATTGGAAAGACAAGACACGTGGATCTTGGGTGCATTTGTAATGCATGAAAAGGTTAAAGTTTTGTGTAAAGGTTAAGTTTTTGGGTTTTTATTTGGTAACCATATTGTTGTCTTATTTTTGTTCTGTTTTTTTTGCAGGAGATCGAGGATATCCTTGCACCCCCTGGCTTATGACTCCTTGCAGCACACCAACACCAGGACCACAATCGGCATTTCATTCCGCCCTTACAGCCACCAGACAGCTGGTGGAGTGCACAATTGGAATCTTAAAAGGGAGCTTCCATGTGCTCCACCGAACTGGTGGCGACCTCATTTATTCGCCGGAAATGGTTAGTAAGATAGTGGTCCTGTGTGCAATACTCCAGGGGTTGGCCGGACATGGAGGCAGGGCTCCATGTCCCAGTGGGTCCATGCCCTTAGGGCCAGAATAGTGAATCAATATTTCAGGTATGAGCAAATCAAATATTTTTTTGTTATTGTTTATTTAAATTTAAACTTTGTGGGTACTCAACATAATAAAAAAATAAAAAAAATTAATATACAGGAGGGGATCTATAATATACAGGGGGTTTTCAGCAGAACATAATTTCTAAAATACAGGAGGGGGGTAGATAGGGTAAAATTCGATTAATTTACAAGGAAATGCAGTATTGGTTTCACTAGGGTTTGGGCCGCTGTGGCCGCTAAGCATACGATAATAACCTCTAAGATATGTATACACGTTGCGTAAACATGCCAACACGCTATGCGCACAATGCAGCGACATGTGTAAATTGTGCACTATATGAATTGTATATTGAATATGTCTTTGTAGCTTTTCTGTGCGAATGCGTATGCTACCGTATATACTCATACCACGCGCCAATACGCAAGGCTTGTGAACCAGTGTACATAGCATGCGTGTATGCAAACGCACATGAACAGAGGCCACTCTGTGTGGTGTTTGCACGTGGAGTGTGTGTAATATTTTTGACTTCGACAATAGTATAGAATATACAGGAGGGGCTATATCATCTAAAGGAGGGATGCAGCTGTATATTCTATATTAAACCTGGGGGTGTGCAGTACACAGTGTATACTATACAGGGAGGCGGAATGGGGTGGAGGGTTGCAGTATATAACGTGTGTATAAATAAATATATATGTTTTTATTCCTTATATACAATAGTAGTACATTTGTGTGTGTATAAACCATATTTACAGCAATGTTAGTGGCTGACCATAAAACATATTGTAATGTGCTCAAACGACAAAATGATCATGTTAAAAGTACAAAAGCGCTGTACAAGTAGTGTTGTTTTAGGCAACTTTGTTTTAAAAAAACAATAACAAAGAGGATATGTGTTACTTTACACATTACCATGTTCTTTATGGGATTGTGTTAATGTTGATGCATATGTGTTTGTTTGTGAGGCATAAATGAACTGATTTTATTTTTTTTAAATCAAAACACAGAAAAAACAAACGAGTTTTATGGTAAGAACTTACCTTTGTTAAAACTCTTTATGCGAGGTACACTGGGCTCCACAAGTTTGGACAATGGGGTGTAGAGTAGGATCTTGATCCGAGGCACCAACAGACTCAAAGCTTTGACTGTTCCCAGAATGCACAGCGCCGCCTGCTATATCACCCCGCCTCCCAGCACAGGAGCTCAGTTTTAGTTAACCAGCCCAATGCAGTAGCAGGAAAAGAGACAACAACGGTTAGTAGCCACATACACCACACTCTCACAACAAGAGAAGTGTCAGCGGCTAATGCCATATGAACCCAAAGAAGCTAAGTGCGTCAGGGTGGGCGCCTTGTGGAGCCCAGTGTACCTCGCAGAAAGAGTTTTAACAAGGGTAAGTTCTTACCATAAAACTCATTTTCTGCTGCGGGGTACACTGGGCTCCACAAGTCTGGACAATGGGGATGTCCCAAAGCGGTTCCTTATGGGAGGGAACGCACTGTAGCGGGCACAAGAACCCGGCGTCCAAAGGAAACATCCTGGGAAGCGGCAGTATCGAAGGCATAGAACCTTATGAACGTGTTCCCGGAGGACCACGTAGCCACCTTGCACAATTGATCAAGGGTCACACCACGGTGGGCCGCCCAAGAAGGTCCAACAGACCGAGTAGAATGGGCCATAATGTGAGCAGGAGCTGACAGACCAGCCTTCACATAAGCATGTGCAATCGACAAGACAAGGCTCCCAGATCCGACACTCTTCTAGCAGAGGCAATAGCCAGCAAGAACACCACCTTAAGGGAAAGCCACTTAAGGTCAGCTGAACCAAGAGGTTCAAATGGAGGCTCCTGTAATGCCTCCAAAACTACCGACAAGTCCCAAGGAGCCACAGGCGGGACATAGGGAGGTTGGATACGCAACACACCCTGAGTGAAAATATGAACATCAGGTACAGTCTTTCTCTGAAACCACACCGACAAGGCAGAAATATGAACCTTGAGGGAGGCCAGACGCAGGCCTAAATCTAGGCCCTGCTGCAGAAAAGCCAAAAGTTTGGCTGTACTAAACTTGGAAATGTCATAATTGTTAGATACGCACCAAACAAAGTATGAATGCCAGACCCTTTGGTAAATCCGAGCAGAAGCAGGTTTCCGGGCCCGCAACATAGTTTTAATGACCTCTTCAGAAAAACCCTTAGCCCTCAAGACGGAAGCTTCAAGAGCCACGCCGTCAAAGATAGCCGGGCTAGGTCCTGGTAGACACAAGGGCCCTGAATGAGGAGGGCTGGGCATTGTTGAAATAGAAGTGGACGCTCTGACGATAGGCCTTGCAGGTCTGAGAACCAGTGCCGTCTGGGCCACGCCGGAGCTATGAGAAGCAGATTTCCTTTTTCTTGCTTGAACTTCCGAATTACCCTGGGCAGGAGTGACACCGGAGGGAACATGTACGGCAGCCGAAACCTCCACGGCACCGCCAGCGCATCCACGAATGCTGCTTGAGGATCCCTTGTCCTTGCTCCGAAGACCGGAACCTTGTGATTGTGTCGAGACGCCATCAGATCCACATCTGGAAGACCCCACCTTTCCACGAGGAGTTGAAACACTTCTGCATGGAGGCCCCACTCGCCGGCATGCACGTCCTGACGACAGAGAAAGTCCGCTTCCCAATTCAGGACTCCCGGAATGAATATTGCCGATATTGCTGGTAGATGGCGTTCTGCCCACTGTAGAATCCGTGAGGCTTCCTTCATTGCCAAACGGCTTTGAGTGCCACCTTGATGATTTATGTAAGCCACTGTGGTGGTGTTGTCCGACTGTACTTGAACAGGACGGTTCTGAATTAAATGCTGGGCCAGGTTCAACGCATTGAAGACCGCCCGCAACTCCAGATTGTTGATCGAGAGGAGAGATTCCTCCTTGGTCCACCGACCCTGCAAGGAGTGCTGCTCCAGCACCGCACCCCAACCTCTTAGACTGGCATCTGTCGTCAACAGGACCCAGTTGGATATCCAGAAGGGATGGCCCCTGCACAATTGTTGGTCCTGGAGCCACCAGAGCAGCGACAAACGGACCTCTGGAGTCAATGAGATCATTTGAGACCTGATCCGGTGAGGCAGGCCATCCCACTTGGCTAGAATCAGCTTCTGGAGGGGGCGAGAATGGAATTGAGCATACTCCACCATGTGGAATGCTGACACCATGAGGCCCAGCACCTGCATCGCCGAATGTATCGACACTTGCGGACGAGAAAGGTAGCAACGAATCCTGTCCTGAAGCTTCAGGACTTTCTCCTGAGACAAGAACAACCTCTGGTTGTGAGTGTCCAACAGCGCTCCCAGGTGCACCATGCTCTGAGCAGGGACCAGGGAGGATTTCTTCCAGTTGATGAGACACCCGTGGGCTTGTAGAAATCGGACCATCATATCCAGATGACACAGGAGAAGATCTGGGGAATTTGCCAGGATTAACAAGTCGTCCAGATATGGCAGTATCCTGACCCCTTGACGGCGGAGTACCACCGTCATTACCGCCATAACTTTGGTGAAGACTCGCGGAGCCGTTGTTAAACCAAAAGGTAACGCCCGAAACTGGTAATGTATGTTGCCAATAGCAAACCTCAGGTATTGTTGATGTGACACTGCTATAGGAATATGCAGGTAAGCATCCTGTATGTCCAAGGAGACCATGTAGTCTCCAGGTTCCAAGGCCAGAACTATAGAGCGAAGGGTTTCCATACGGAACTTGGAAATCTTCACAAACCTGTTCAATGCCTTGAGGTTGAGAATGGGCCGGGAGGAACCATTCGGTTTCGGGACTAGAAACAGCGGAGAATAGTACCCCCGGCCCCTTTGAGCAAGAGTCACCTGTACTACGACTCCTGTATCCAGGAGGGTCTGTACCACCGAGTGTAGAGTTTTTGCCTTTGTCCGGTCCAAAGGGACGTCTGTCTGGCAAAATCGATGAGGGGGTCGGTTTTTGAAGGCAATGGCGTAACCTCGAGTGACGACTTCCCGTACCCAGGCATCTGAAGTGGTCTTCAACCATTCCTGGGTATAACCTAGAAGCCGGCCCCCCACCCTGGGATCCCCCAGGGGGAGGCCCGCCCCGTCATGCGGCAGGCTTATCGGTCTTGGCAGCTGGCTGACGGGCGGTCCAGGCTCTTTTGGGCTTCGGCTTACCAGGTTTGGAAGTGCGGGCCTGCTTATGGTACGCCTGACCTTTTGCTTTACCTGAAGGATGAAAGGGGCGAAAGGACGTACCTTTAGCCTTCGACACAGAAGGAGCGGCATTAGGTAGTCATGCAGTTTTGGCAGTAGCCAAGTCAGCCACTATCTTATTTAAGTCCTCCCCAAACAGAATATCTCCCTTGAAAGGGAGTACCTCCAGGGTTTTTCTAGAGTCCAGATCCACAGACCAGGATCTCAGCCACAATATCCGGCGAGCCAGGACTGATGTAGTAGAGGCCTTGGCTGCCAGGATACCGGCATCAGAAGCCGCCTCTTTAATATATCGAGAAGCTGTGACAATATAACTCCAAGGCCCATGCTTCAATAGCCTCAGCAGCCCATGTAGCTGCAATAGTGGGCCTTTGTGCAGCACCCATGAGGGTGTAAATTGCTTTTAGACAACCCTCCACACATTTATCCGCAGGCTCTTTCAGAGACGTGATGGTAGTGACAGGTAGAGCTGAGGAAACCACCATCCTAGCCACATGTGAGTCCACTGGAGGAGGTGTTTCCCAATTCTTAGACAGCTCTGGCGCGAGGGGATAGCGAGCCAGCATCTTCTTTTGAGGCACAAACTTCGTACCCGGGTTTTCCCAGGGTTCCTGACGTATATCCACTAGGTGATCAGAGTGAGGTAAAACCTGTTTAACCACCTTCTGACGCTTGAACCTATCTGGTTTCTAAGGAGGCACGGATGGCTCGGTATCATCCGTAATCTGCAGAATTAACTTAATAGCCTCCAAAAGGTCAGGAACATCCACATGTGAACTACCGTCCCCATCAGCCGTATCTGAGTCAGAACCTGTGGGGTCAGTGTAAGTGCCGTCCTCATCAGACGAGGTGTCAATGACAGCAGTGGATTGTGAGGAGATGAACGCTCGCTTAGAGGACCTCTTGGACTTAGGCGAGCGTTGGTCAGACTTTTTAGTAGTCAAAGACTGGTTCAACTTCTTTAATTGAGCAGATAAATCGTCCGCCCACGGCGGGTTAGCTGCAGGGCCCACATACGGATGTACCGGCATTGGGGGTCCCATAGGGGGTGTTAGTTTATGAACTAGCGTATGCAGAAGCGTGGAAAGAGCGGCCCACGGTGGGTCAGTATGTGCCTCCATTGCCCCAGTCCCACTGGGGGGGCAAGGAGCCCCCAGAACCAGAGCCCACAGCTGCTATATTCTCCTCATATGTGCCTGTGGCTTCAGCAACACCAGCAGTGTGTTCCGCCCCAGAACCGTTACCCTCAGAAGCAGACATGATATAACTTGCAGTATGAGGTAACACGGTACAATTATCAGCAGCACTATATCCCTAAACCCAAACCCCTGCGCAGTGTAGTCAGCACCAGCAGAGATAAAGGAGAGATATGGTGACCAAATCACAGAGAAAAATACGTAATACAGTATATCTTTGTGAAAATCCTATATTAGATAACACCTGACGCACCAAGCCCCCTCAGGTTATAGAATATAGGGATAGCAAGTTGAGTGAAAGACACGAGATGGACAACACTCAACTATCAAATGCACATACAGAAGGTCACAGTTTGTACAATGCAGAGGTTATAACAGACAATAATACTGGACTGGACTACCTTACACAGCTATATAACAATAGATATAACAGTACACAGTAAGAACTGGATGTATATCACAGGGTAATTGTGCTATAAAACCCTGACTAAATGCACTCTTTCTTAACTATCACTGTCTAAAAAGGCAGGTAGAATACTTAAGTGTCATGTAAAGGCACAGCGCTGACAACCAGGCGGCTTTACATAGGAGGATTTGCCCAAGCAGTCCCAGGAACAGTGAGCTGAGGGATAATGGCGCCACAGACACTGACTGGGAGTGAGGAAAAGACAGATATGCAGCTCCAGGGCGGGAACATTTGCGGGAAATGGCGCCCTGGGGCTGGGTGAGGGGCTTCAGGTCTAAGCCTTATCCCCCTTGCTGGCAAAACCACCGGGTACTGTGGGCAATATAAGAAGTGGTTTAGAGAGAAAATCCGACCTGCGCCCATGCCCTGGTGATCTAGTGGGATCGCCTGTACTGCCACAGTGTCCACCGCCAGCACGTGCAACCCGCCTCCCACTAACCGCGCCGGATCGCGATAAAGATTGGGTCCCGTGAGCAGGACCCACTTACCACCTCCCGAAGCATGGCCACGCGATCCTGGAGAGCCCCAGCCGTGTGTGTCTAACATGAAGAAAACTGGAGCCTCCGCTGTAGGTACCCGGCAACCAGGGCTCGGGAGTGTACAGCGCCGCTGGAGAGATCTGGAGCTGCAGCAGTAAATGTCACAAGACATTTACCACCGCTGCTGCCCTTGAGGTCTTCACTTTTTACTTCATAAAAAGCTTTTCTCAGGGCTGCCTGGAGCAGCCCCTCTGTTAAGTGCCTGCTTACTGCAGCATCAACTGACAAACTGAGCTCCTGTGCTGGGAGGCGGGGTGATATAGGAGGCGGCGCTGTGCATTCTGGGAACAGTCAAAGCTTTGAGTCTGTTGGTGCCTCGGATCAAGATCCTACTCTACATCCCATTGTCCAGACTTGTGGAGCCCAGTGTACCCTGCAGCAGAAACAAAAAATACAATCCTGCAATGTTCAGTTGATTGAAAGTCAGAGCGTAGTTGTATGTATTTTGCGAAATCAACATTTACAGTAGCATACACTCGCAATTGCGTCCGCAACCGAGAGCACAGACCATACTGTTAATGTGTATTAATATCAATAAAGCTAATTTGTATTTTTGAGCATCACAGCTGTTGACCAATTAACAGCGGCCAGACAGTATAAATATGCGCAATTTAGATGAATACGTCATTGGCACCATGCGAGCTGCTACATTCACCATGAGGGAGCTGCAGCTCCTTACCTCAGTTATGGACCGCAGCGTAGGCCGCACGGGCCCATATGTGTCAAACGCTCGTAAGGGTGTGGCCTACGCAGAGATCCGCAGAAAACTGTGGGCGAGGGTCCACACTCTGCGGACCATTGTCCAATTGAAGCAGCGGTGGTCAGACCTCCGCCACCGTCAGCCGCATTTGCTTGCACAACTGCGCCAGCAGATATCAGCCAGTAAGTAATGCATACAGCAGGGCCGAAACTATGATTTCTGTCACCCAGGGCAAGGCAGTAAATTGTCACCCCCACCCCATCAACATTCATAATGTTGACAGTAGAATGTCAACATGATTCAGCATGTCGACATCTCAGAATGCCAATGGATAGGCAACACTGGGAGGGTCAGGGTTGGGCTGCAGGGGCGGTTAGGGTTAGGCTGTGTGTGGGGGGGGAGGGGGGTTAGATTTATATGACTGTTTGACCATTAGGGACATTAAGTTGACAGTCTCATGTCAACATGTAGTCTTGGTAGGCATGATAAATGTTGACATGGTTACTGTCGACATGCTGTGTATAACAAGTCAGCCTAATGCATGCAGACATGACAAACTGTCATTATGAACTACTGTACAGGTAGACTGCATATCAGTTGAGAGTGCTACACCTACAGCATGTGTGTACATCCATACTGTATTCTACTGACATGCCAATTTTCTGCCACTCCAGGTATAAAGGGAAAGAATAACATAATTGTAACCCTAATTGGTGAAATATGGGATAAGGGTTACTAAATCGTTACCTACTATATTGGTTGTTTGTGCCTCCACCCAAATTTATGATAGATATTGTTATATCTATAAAGGGTAAATTTGGGAAACCCTCTAACTTTCTGTTGTTATTTTATTTTCTTCCATGTTTCACCGAACCCTATCTTTCTTCAGTTTTCTCCTATAACTATGACCTTAGGTAAGTAAACACCACAAATTAGGGTCCTTTTAGTATATTTTATATTAGATATTAGATTGTCAAACATATTCTTACCTCACATAAATACACTAATCAAATAGATTTTAACTATATATCAACACCATTTACCATTTACTTCTAAATATATTAATATAATGAATAACGTTTCAGGTATAGGTTACACATGAGAATTAATACAATAAATTCAATTACATTCCACTTATACACAACATTTTATTATTGTCGTTCTAATCCAACAGTAGATGACTTATAGTTCATATCCCAGTCCTGCAAGTTATATATATGCATATATATATATATGTTGTGTGACTTTCTCTTCTTCTTTATATTAGTAACCTGGTGGTATACTGCTAATATTTCTATATAGATTCCCTGTTATTACTAGTGTTCCTTCAAACAGGGTATGAATTTTATGGTTGAAAAGGCAAAAAAAAGCTGGATGTATCAATAACCACTAGACGAATTCCTGTTCATGTATCACTTGGTGTTTACTGTTACTTGTAACACTTACTCCCTGCGGCTGATACTATTTAGTTACTGTATCCAAATAGGTAAGCTTTCAGTAGAAGTATAATATTAGTCTGAGAAGGCTGTTAGCATTCTTTCTTCTGGATATCACTGACTCTTAACTTAGCTATTTCTTTCTTGTTGATAGCTACGTCGGATATATATATATATATATATATATATATATATATATATAGCAGATATATATATATCTGTAAACTGATCTGCCTTTTATTGTGTAGACTAAACAGTTACTTTTATGGTAACATGTAGACTCCTCCTCAAATAGATAACTGAATTTCTTTGATAAAGGTGTACGATATAGGTAGTTAATCCACAATCCTGTTACTAATGTCTCTCTCTTTTACATAGTATATTGGAAATTAACTGACCGGTAGAAATACTTTGAATATATATACGGTCACTAGTCTTTCTTGTTAGTTCAGATAGAGAGAGAGTCACCATACATAACTGAAAGTCTAGGTGTCAGATATGTTATTTTGGTAGAAAGTGTATAAATATTAGGTGCAAATGGGAATTAATAACAGACCTTAGATGTTTTCACAATGAGCTCCTGCCCATTGCCTTTATGCAGGAATAGTGGACTGCAGTGATCTTTTGTGGCCGCATATATATATAACTATGGATTTGGGAGGATATAATAGGCAGTATCAGCAGCAGAGGTGGCTCTTACGGGTAGAGTTTAGAGTCTCCCCCCAGCGGCTTGATTAACAGCGGCAGCGGCGGCTGTGATAGCGGACAGCGGAGGCTTTGACTTCAGCAATCCGGAGGAGGTGCCTTTAATGGGGCTACGGAGGCGTGCGGCTCCAGCTGATGGGGGTCGCTTCAGAGGCGGCTTTCCCCCGGCGGCTTGAATTAACAGCGGGCAGCGGCGGAGGTGACAGTGGCAGCGGAGGCTTTGACAGCGGAACTCCGAAGGAGGTGCCTTTAATGGGGCTACGGAGGTGTGTGGCTCCAGCTGATGGGGGTCGCTTCAGAGGCGGCTCCCCCCGGCGGCTTGAATTAACAGCGGGCAGCGGCGGAGGTGACAGCGGCAGCGGAGGCTTTGACAGCGGAACTCCGAAGGAGGTGCCTTTTATGGGCTACGGAGGTGTGTGGCTCCAGCTGATGGGGGTCGCTTCAGAGGCGGCTCCCCCCGGCGGCTTGAATTAACAGCGGGCAGCGGCGGAGGTGACAGCGGGCAGCGGAGGCTTTGATAGCGGGGCGGCGCTAGATGAATCTAAGGGGTGTACTCTTACCATGATGTACCGCAAGGTTATCCCGTTACGCCTCCTTCACCTGGATCGCCTTCTCCGCTCCAGCTAGTCTCCTCTCTTTCATCCGCCGCCCTCTTCTTGTCTTCTCCCTCTGGCTGGCGATCGTTGAGCCGCTTCTCCTCCTCTTCACACCGCTCTTCCTGCCCAATCTTCAGATGCCTTTCCTCCGGACTGAGTCCCCTTCGTCTCCCCTGCTCCTGCGGAATGTTTACAGCACAGCTCTTTGATGGCAGGGCAGGGAGAGGCAGAAGGTATGGTCACCAGAGCGGCACCAGTGTGTCCTAATGCACTGTGATCCCCTCTTTTATACTCCTTTCAGGGGGTCTCGAGATCACTATTTTCCCGCTCAGGTCGCGAGACACCCCTCACTTGTCCTGTCTCGTGCTCCCCAAGCTGGGTGTTCATGCATAGGCACCTGCTAGTCTCTCACAGAGGGTCGTGAGACAAATGCTTTTCCCGCTCCACAATCAACATTACAGAGCCCAAATTACCTCACCGTATTTTTATAATAATTCCCTCAACATCAGCATTTTATAAACACATATCTACATATATACATATATATTTAGTTGTATAATGATCATTATTTACAATATGTATTAGGATATCCTGCCCATTATACATATATTAACCAGTCAGGGTCACATTTCTGGAAAATTCCAACACCTACCGGAATCTTGGTGTAATTTCAAAGATCACCACAATATTCTTTGATACAAAAATAATAGATTACATACATATACAGGTTAAAGAATGTATATTTGCTAGATAGTTACATTTCTACTTTGTTCAGTATACCCAAAATAAGGCCAACTATGTACAATATTAGACTGAAGAATTAGGGGTTTATGAGTTGGATATCCTAACTGGTCATAAGTAAAAATAGTTGGAGGTCTACGCAGTCTTTGTGGTCTAGGACTGCATCTCTCTCCCCCAACTACTAGGGGTTCCATATCTAACATATCAGGAGAAAGAGTCAATAAGTCACTTCCTTGTGGATCTAGAGTGGGGCTATCATTAATGTTATTCCAATCATCCATAACAGCTGTATTCTCTTTCTCTGGTGGCGATATGTCGTTAAATACTGGAGAGAAGGGTACTTCTTTTTCAATAGAAGCACTTTCCGGACTTCCATGGCTATAGAAATATCCTAGTTCTGTTGCTGGACATTCATCCACACTATTTTCTTCAAAGGACAAAGGAGAGGAAACTGAAGGGGTTGGATTACTATTCTTCAAGTCAGGGCTATTTTCCCTTTTTAGATCACTTGGAAAATACACATCCTGGCCAATGGGCAACAAATGATTCCGGTGATATGTGAGTATGTGCCCATCTCCTTTTTCTGATGTAAGTCTATACACCGGAATATCAGGTAACTTTTCCACAATTCGGTAAGGAGTCTCACGCCACTTATTAATTAATTTTTGACGTTTTGGAATTCCAAGTCTTCTAAGAAGTACTCTGTCCCCTGGGAGTAAAATATGTTCAACTACTTTCTGATTGTACAGCCTCTGATTCTTTTCTCCTTGCTTCTTAGAGGCCAGGGTAGCAACTTCAAAAGCTTCATTCAATTCTTTTCTGAGTTTCCTGACATATTGATTGTGCGAGGATGACTTGACATTATGGGGAGATATTCCTAGACTAATATCGATGGGTAATCGGGCTTCTCGCCCAAACATAAGTACATATGGGGAATACCCAGTGGCCTCATTTTTGGTACAATTATATGCATGGACAAGATGAACTATATGATGTTTCCACTGCAGTTTAGATTTATAATCCAGGGTTCCCAACATGTTCAATAGAGTTCGATTGAACCGTTCAGGCTGTGGGTCTCCTTGAGGATGATAGGGGGATGTACGTGACTTCCGTATCCCACAACATTCACATAGCTCTTTAATGAGATGACTTTCAAAGTCCCGTCCCTGATCAGTGTGGATCCGACCTGGTAGCCCATAATGAACAAATAATTTTTCCCATAGCGTTTTAGCGACTGTTATGGCCTTTTGGTTTGTGGTCACAAAGGCTTGAGCGTATCTAGTGAAGTGATCGGTTACCACTAATATGTTGCTGTCTTGTCCATTAGGTCCTTGAAAGGATAAAAAATCAAGGCATACCAGCTCTAAGGGTCCAGTACTACTTATATTAACTAATGGGGCTGCATGCATAGGTAATGTTTTTCGTAAAATGCAATTTCGACACTTTTTGCAGTATTGTGCGATTTCAGCATTCATTAGAGGCCAATACACCCTATCAGCGATAAGGGCTTGGGTTTTATCATAGCCTACATGTCCATGTTGATCATGTAATGAGGATAAAATTAATGGATAAACACTGCAGGAAGGACCAGTTGAAATTTTACTCCTCCATTAGATCTAAGAGTTTTGCGATACAATATTCCTTGTTGAAATAATAATTTTTTTCGTTGTTGTATCAATGTCTTTAAAGGCTTTGACAGAGAATGGTAATTGGTGGTTAACTGACCTGTCTGCAGATACTTAATTACTACTGATAGAGTGGGATCTTTACGTTGTTCCAGTCTTAGCTGTTCTTTGGTGATCATGGGTAGATGTTTTATTTCAGCTTTATTTATCCAACAGTACATGGAAGGAAGTGTGACTTCAGATGCTCCCAGAGTGCAAACAGTTGCCCTAGTTGTGGTGTTTATTGTCAAAATCTGCTGACATAGACTACGAAGAGCTGGGGCAGGTACTTCCACCCAATCGTCATTATCGCTGTTAGTGGTGGAATGGGGTAATCTGGATAAAGCATCAGCATCAGTATTTTGAATCCCAGGCTTATATTTTGAGGTAAAATTGTAGTTGGATAATGCAGCCAACCACCTGTGACCTGTGGCATCTAGCTTGGCTGTTGTGTTTATATAGGTTAGCGGATTATTGTCAGTATGGACAGAAAAGTTGACCCCATATAGGTAGTCGTGGAATTTATCAACAACTGCCCATTTGAGCGCGAGAAATTCAAGTTTGTGCACAGCGTAATTTTTCTCACTAGTGGATAATCCCCTGCTAACATAAGCAATAGGTCGGCTTTGATTCTGCTGATTTTGATACAAGACTCCTCCCAATCCTTCAAAAGAAGCGTCAATGTGAACTTCATAAGGTAACTCTGGATTGGCGTAAGCTAGTACAGGCGCCTGAGTTAAACAAGACTTTAGTTGTTGAAACGCTGCTTCGCACTCAGACGTCCATCTATCACCAAAATTATCTTGTGGTTTAAAGTACAATCGTTGGCTATTATCACTTTTAGCTACCCTGTTTTTTCCTACAGGGGGATATCCCTTGGTTAATTCAGTGAGAGGCCTAGCTATTTTGGAATAATTGGGTACAAAACGTCTATAATATCCACAAAACCCCAAAAAAGATCGAAGATCTTTTAAATTTACTGGGCGAGACCATCCCTTCACTGCTTCAACTTTGTCAGGGTCGGTGGATATTCCGTCTCCATTCACAACATGACCTAGATATGTCACAGTATTTTGGCACAGTTTACACTTGTCTATGGATAATTTCAACCCGCGTTGTTTTAATCGGTCTAACACTTTCAAGAGTCTATCATTGTGTTCTTCTAGTGTTTTACCAAACACAATAATGTCATCCAAATAGACAATCACTTCCCTGTAGCACATGTCCCCAACGGTTTGCTCCATGGTGCGTTGGAAAGTAGCTGGGGCTCCTTTAATTCCTTGGGGCATCTTCAGGAATTCAAAGAAACCAATGGGACAAATAAATGCAGTTTTATCACGATCCTCCGGATGCATCGGAATTTGATAATATCCACATCTAAGATCCAGGATGGAAAACCATTGGCTTCCTTGTAAGCAATCCAACGCTTCTTCTATTTTAGGGACAGTATATTGATCCACTAAAGTCCGATTATTCAAGGTACGATAATCGATACACAAACGTATATCTCCATTTTTCTTTCTAGCTACTACAATTGGCGAGGCGTAAGAGCTTTCAGAATCTGCAATGATGTTATTCTCCAATAGATGCTTCAAATGCTGCCTAACGTCATCAAAATCGGCAGGAGCCAATCGACGAGACCGTTCTCTAAATGGACTCTCATCGTGTAGTTTAATTCTATGTTCAATGCCAGTAGCTGTCCCTAAATCCCAATCTCCAACCGAGAACACAGATTCACGATGAATGAGATGTTGCAATAGTTGTTCTCGGTCTGCCTGTGAAATATCACTACCTATGAAACAATCGTTCAATTTATGTAGGAAAGGTTCATCATCTACTGAGTATGTTATATTAGATTCCGGAACTATCAAAGGAGTCGACACCTTCATGGTTATTCCATAGAAATTGCAGACTTCTCTATCCTGAAAGTCATCCTGCAGTCTTGCTCGTTCCATACACCAATCGGATAGTGTCCGGAATAAATGGGAGTTGGTCCCTACAATAACAGTTACCACCCCTTGATCAGAAGGAGGATCAGGACAAACTAGAGCCAGAAATGGGAATGGAGGCTGATGACTTCCTGAATTCACAGGAAATTCAATTTGGGTAACAACATATCCTAAATATGGGTATTTTTGGTTGCTTAACCCCCATATTGCAAGTCCATCAAATGCTAAAATGGGAATGTGGGATAAATGTTGTTGGTACCAACTTTCAAAAATAATAGATACTTGGGATCCACTATCCAATAATACATTGCAGGGTTGTCCATCAATTATTGCTTGTACCATGGGAGCCTTTCCTATAATCCCATCAGGGATTACATTAGACCACTGGGTACTCCCCATTGCACACACTTTTATAAGTTGGGCGTCGATGCGGGGTTCATCGGCGTCCCGTTGGAGTTTTCCGTCGGTGTTGAAGATCTTTCTACCCTAGAGTTGTTTCTTCGTGTACTTCCTCCCTGAACACATTCAAAAGCTCGATGACCAATCCGTCCACAATTATAACAAGTGAAATTGTTATAATTACCCCTATTATCATTTCTTCTACTAACTCCCTTTCCTCTTCCCACGGGCATTAGATCAGATGAGGCAGAGAGAGTGGTTTGGAGGGTAATTAATTGATCTAGTTTTTTATTTTGTTCTTCCATTAATTTATATAATTTTTCAGAAGCTAAATTGTTTTCAGCTGTGGGTAATACCACTTTAACACGTTTCAAACTTTTTTCTCTATTTTCAATTTGTACTTCCTCCAATTTCACCTCCTTAATTAATTCTCCTAGCGTGAAAGGGGGACTCCTGGCCATACTACATCTAAGTCTCTGTGCTACTGGGTTACTTGTAAGAGCTCCTCGAAGAAGATGTTTCATCCTCCATTCATCTATATCCTTGGCTTCCATTCCCCCTTTGTCCAATAATTTATATAGGATTTTATTTATTCTATATATGTATTTAGTAAGAGACTCGTTGGGTTCTTGATATGTATGATTTAATCTTGCTAGAATGTCACCAACATCCTCTAATGTTCCGAATGACAAATCTAAAGCCTCAAAGTAATCTCTTAACGTGGAACTTGGATTACTTCTTCTGGTAGCATGTATAATGCCCATAGCTGGACCCCTCAAACTCTCAACGATCCTTTGTTTTTTTATGTGCTTGGGGCATCTCCATTCTTCCGACTGTTGGGTAGCTGTTTCCTTCCAGGTATCATAATTTTCCTCCCCCGCTGGTACTGGCATAATTCCAGAAAATATTCTTAACCTTCTATATCCTCCCTCGTAGTGCCATCGTTCAAAATGACTAACTACTTTGTCCATTACCGCATCTACATTCTGTTCAGTACCATCTTCCCCTCTAGGAATGTCTGTTGCTGGTTCCCCAGCTATAGAATAACTACCCCGTATATTCCCTCCGTCCTCTGCATTTGTTCTACTATCACATTCTACCGGGGCTTCTTCACTTAGGTCTTGTGGAATCATAGGCCAAATAATTTGTAATCTTCTACCTGGAACGTTCTCTAGCATAATGTTAGCAGGGATTAAGGATGGATCCAATTCATTACTATTAATTATTAATACAGCACTTACCACTCCCAAATTACCTCTCCATTTATCACATATACGTGGATCCTTAATCCCATACCATTTCTTCACTTCTTTAAGTATCTCCTCATCATATATATCTACTAGATTTCCTCCTATACCCACACTACATTTAATATCCACCCTCTTTATTTTACCCCAATTATATATATCCTCTCCATTTATGCATTCCATATCCGATCTCAGCAGTGCCTCTATTATGTAACCCTAATTGGTGAAATATGGGATAAGGGTTACTAAATCGTTACCTACTATATTGGTTGTTTGTGCCTCCACCCAAATTTATGATAGATATTGTTATATCTATAAAGGGTAAATTTGGGAAACCCTCTAACTTTCTGTTGTTATTTTATTTTCTTCCAGGTTTCACCAAACCCTATCTTTCTTCAATTTTCTCCTATAACTATGACCTTAGGTAAGTAAACACCACAAATTAGGGTCCTTTTAGTATATTTTATATTAGATATTAGATTGTCAAACATATTCTTACCTCACATAAATACACTAATTAAATAGATTTTAACTATATATCAACACCATTTACCATTTACTTCTAAATATATTAATATAATGAATAACGTTTCAGGTATAGGTTACACATGAGAATTAATACAATAAATTCAATTACATTCCACTTATACACAACATTTTATTATTGTCGTTCTAATCCAACAGTAGATGACTTATAGTTCATATCCCAGTCCTGCAAGTTATATATATGCATATATATATATGTTGTGTGACTTTCTCTTCTTCTTTATATTAGTAACCTGGTGGTATACTGCTAATATTTCTATATAGATTCCCTGTTATTACTAGTGTTCCTTCAAACAGGGTATGAATTTTATGGTTGAAAAGGCAAAAAAAAGCTGGATGTATCAATAACCACTAGACGAATTCCTGTTCATGTATCACTTGGTGTTTACTGTTACTTGTAACACTTACTCCCTGCGGCTGATACTATTTAGTTACTGTATCCAAATAGGTAAGCTTTCAGTAGAAGTATAATATTAGTCTGAGAAGGCTGTTAGCATTCTTTCTTCTGGATATCACTGACTCTTAACTTAGCTATTTCTTTCTTGTTGATAGCTACGTCGGATATATATATATATATATATATATATATAGATAGATATATAAATATCTGTAAACTGATCTGCCTTTTATTGTGTAGACTAAACAGTTACTTTTATGGTAACATGTAGACTCCTCCTCAAATAGATAACTGAATTTCTTTGATAAAGGTGTACGATATAGGTAGTTAATCCACAATCCTGTTACTAATGTCTCTCTCTTTTACATAGTATATTGGAAATTAACTGACCGGTAGAAATACTTTGAATATATATACGGTCACTAGTCTTTCTTGTTAGTTCAGATAGAGAGAGAGTCACCATACATAACTGAAAGTCTAGGTGTCAGATATGTTATTTTGGTAGAAAGTGTATAAATATTTTTGCAAATGGGAATTAATAACAGACCTTAGATGTTTTCACAATGAGCTCCTGCCCATTGCCTTTATGCAGGAATAGTGGACTGCAGTGATCTTTTGTGGCCGCATATATATATAACTATGGATTTGGGAGGATATAATAGGCAGTATCAGCAGCAGAGGTGGCTCTTATGGGTAGAGCTTAGGGTCTCCCCCCAGCGGCTTGATTAACAGCGGCAGCGGCGGCTGTGATAGCGGACAGCGGAGGCTTTGACTTCAGCAATCCGGAGGAGGTGCCTTTAATGGGGCTACGGAGGCGTGCGGCTCCAGCTGATGGGGGTCGCTTCAGAGGCGGCTTTCCCCCGGCGGCTTGAATTAACAGCGGGCAGCGGCGGAGGTGACAGCGGCAGCGGAGGCTTTGACAGCGGAACTCTGAAGGAGGTGCCTTTAATGGGGCTACGGAGGTGTGTGGCTCCAGCTGATGGGGGTCGCTTCAGAGGCGGCTCCCCCCGGCGGCTTGAATTAACAGCGGGCAGCGGCGGAGGTGACAGCGGCAGCGGAGGCTTTGACAGCGGAACTCCGAAGGAGGTGCCTTTTATGGGGCTACGGAGGTGTGTGGCTCCAGCTGATGGGGGTCGCTTCAGAGGCGGCTCCCCCCGGCGGCTTGAATTAACAGCGGGCAGCGGCGGAGGTGACAGCGGGCAGCGGAGGCTTTGATAGCGGGGCGGCGCTAGATGAGTCTAAGGGGTGTACTCTTACCATGATGTACCGCGAGGTTATCCCGTTATGCCTCCTTCACCTGGATCGCCTTCTCCGCTCCAGCTAGTCTCCTCTCTTTCATCTGCCGCCCTCTTCTTGTCTTCTCCCTCTGGCTGGCGATCGTTGAGCCGCTTCTCCTCCTCTTCACACCGCTCTTCCTGCCCAATCTTCAGATGCCTTTCCTCCGGACTGAGTCCCCTTCGTCTCCCCTGCTCCTGCGGAATGTTTACAGCACAGCTCTTTGATGGCAGGGCAGGGAGAGGCAGAAGGTATGGTCACCAGAGCGGCACCAGTGTGTCCTAATGCACTGTGATCCCCTCTTTTATACTCCTTTCAGGGGGTCTCGAGATCACTATTTTCCCGCTCAGGTCGCGAGACACCCCTCACTTGTCCTGTCTCGTGCTCCCCAAGCTGGGTGTTCATGCATAGGCACCTGCTAGTCTCTCACAGAGGGTCGCGAGACAAATGCTTTTCCCGCTCCACAATCAACATTACAGAGCCCAAATTACCTCACCGTATTTTTATAATAATTCCCTCAACATCAGCATTTTATAAACACATATCTACATATATACATATATATTTAGTTGTATAATGGTCATTATTTACAATATGTATTAGGATATCCTGCCCATTATACATATATTAACCAGTCAGGGTCACATAATACTGAAAAAATGAAATACTACCACACTTTATTTAACTTGACTTTAAAACAGCCAATTCCAAAATAATTAAATTGGTCCAAAAGAGTGCAGAGCAAACGCCAGATGCCCAGTGCCCATTAACGACCAAAAGTGTTGAAATAATTTTTAGTGAGCTCAATGTTTGCTCGTGTTCAATAGCTGTTATCTGAAATAACATTTACTCACTGTCTGACTTTACAGCAGGTCATCCTGTCAGCAGTGAGATTTACAGCCATGCAGCTACAGGCAGCCCAGCAGGGAGGTCTGAGTGTGCAGGCAGGATCATTAGCAGCTCAGCACTCATAGATAGAGATTATCACAGACATCATAATCAATCTATGAGCTCTAATCTCGGCAAAGCTTTTCAGCATCCAGGTAGTGTGGGGGAAACAGAGTGGTCACAGCGCCCCCATCTATCCAGCGCCCAGGTCACATGCCCCCAACCCCCCCCCCCCCCCCCCCCCCCCAGTTGCGGGCCAGCATACAGTAGCCTTTATGTATGCTTGAGTGTGTTTGCAGTTTAAAGTTGTGTAATATTTGCATGTATAAGTGTGTGTATGTAGTTTAGCTTGGCTAGAATGTATGTCGGTATATGCATATTTCTGTATGTATTTTTGTTTGGATGTATAGAGTAAAGTGGTTTGTATATTGAGTAAAGTACAAACATAAGCATAGCAGTAATAATTGTGTGTTTATTTGTTGTATAATAAAAAAAAATAGGATTTTGATAACCTACCGGTAAATCCATTTCTCCTAGTCCGTAGAGGATGCTGGGGACGACATCAAGACCATGGGGTATAGACGGGATCCGCAGGAGACATGGGCACTCTAAAGACTTTTCATTGGGTGTGAACTGGCTCCTCCCTCTATGCCCCTCCTCCAGACCTCAGTTGTAGGAACTGTGCCCAGGGAGACCGACATTTCGAGGAAAGGAATTACTTAACTAGTGGTGAGATATCTACCAACTCACACCCTCAACCATGCCGCACACATGGCATTCAACATAACACACGCCAACAGGCATGAACCAATTGCAGCAACATGCTGAAACCAATAAAACACAACTTGTGTAACTGTAATAACTAAACTGCAGGTAAAGTACGCACTGGGACGGGCACCCAGCATCCTCTACGGACTAGGAGAAAACGATTTACCGGTAGGTTCTCAAAATCCTATTTTCTCATACGTCCTAGAGGATGCTGGGGACGACATCAAGACCATTGGGTCTATACCAAAGCTCCAGTACGGGCGGGAGAGTGCGGATGACCCTGCAGCACCGATTGACCAAACATGAGGTCCTCATCGGCCAAGGTGTCAAACTTGTAGAATTTAGCAAATGTGTTTGACCCTGGCCAAGTAGCTGCTCAGCAAAGTTGTAATGCCGAGACCCCCCGGGCAGCTGCCCAGGATGAGCCCACCTTCCTAGTGGAGTGGGCCTTTACCGACGTCGGTAACGGCAAACCAGCCGTAGTATGAGCTTGCTGAATCGTATTTCTAATCCAACGTGCAATAGTCTGCTTGGAAGCAGGACAGCCAATCTTGTTGTGAGCATACAGGACAAACAGAGCCTCTGTTTTCCGTATACGAGCCGTTCTAGCGACATAGATTTTCAAAGCTCTAACCACATCTAGAGATTTTGAATCAGTGAATGTGTCAGTAACTACTGGCACTACAATAGGTTGGTTTATGTGGAAAGATGAAACCACCTTCGGAAGAAAATGTTGATGAGTCCTCAACTCTGCCCTATCTTCATGGAAGATCAGGTAAGGGCTCTTGTGAGACAAGGCCCCCAATTCAGACACCTGCCTTGTGGATGCCAAACCCAAAAGCATCACCTCTTTCCATGTGAGAAACTTCAACTCTATCTTTTGTAGAGGCTCAAACCAATACGATTGAAGGAACTGCAATACCACGTTAAGGTCCCATGGTGCCACTGGAGGCACGAATGGAGGCTGGATGTGCAGAACCCCTTTCACAAAGGTCTGAACCTCTGGAAGAGAGGCCAATTGTTTCTGGAAGAATACTGACAAGGCCGAAATCTGGACCTTGATTGACCCAATCGGAGGCCCGCCTCCACACCATCTTGCAAAAAATGGAGAAAACGTCCCAACTCAAACTCTTCCATAGGAGCCTACTTGGACTCACACCAAGACACATATTTTCTCCAAATACGGGGTAATGTTTCGACGTTACTCCCTTTCTGGCCTGAATAAGGGTGGGGGTGTCCTCCTCGGGAATACCCTTCCTGGCTAGGATACGGCGCTCAACAGCCATGCCGTCAAACGTAGCCGCGGTAAGTCTTGGTACACGCACGGCCCCTGCTGCAGCAGGTCCACTCGAGGAGGAAGAGGCCGAGGATCTTCTATGAGCAACTGCTGAAGATCTGGGTACCAAGCCCTCCTTGGCCAGTCTGGGGCAATGAAGCCTTGTTTTTCTTATGAACCTGAGTACTTTTGGGATCAGCGGAAGAGGGGGGAAGACATACACTGACGGAAACACCCACTGGGTCACCAGTGCATCCACTGCTACTGCTTGAGGGTCTCTCGACCTGGAACAGTATCTCTGAAGCTTCTTGTTGAGACAAGACGCCATCATGTCTATTTGAGGAACTCCCCAAAGACTTGTCACCTCTGCGAAGACTTCTTGGTGGAGGCCCCACTCTCCTGGATGGAGATCGTGTCTGCTGAGGAAGTCTGCTTCCCAGTTGTCTACTCCGGAATGAATATTGCCGACAGAGCTTGTAGATGTTTTTCTGCCCAGCGGAGGATTTTTGTCGCCTCTGCCATTGCCGCTCTGCTTTTCGTACTGCCCTGCCTGTTTATGTATGTGACTGCTGTTACATTGTCCGCCTGGATCTGAACGGGACAGTCTTGAAGAAGATGTACCGCTTGTTGAAGGCCGTTGTAAAAGGCTCTTAGCTCCAGAACGTTTATGTGAAGGCAGGCTTCCTGTTGTGACCAACGTCCCTGAAAGTTTTCTCCCTGAGAGACTGCTCCCCAGCCTCGGAGACTTGCATCCGTGGTTACCAGGACCCAGTCCTGAATCCCGAACCTGCGTCCCTTTAGCAGGTGAGAGCTGTGCAACCACCACAGGAGCGAAATCCTGGTTTTTGACGACAGGATTATCTTTCTGTGCATGTGTAGGTGTGACCCCGACTACTTGTCCAACAGGTCCCACTGGAATACTCTGGCATGGAACCTGCCAAACTGTATGGCCTCGTAGGCCGCCACCATCTTCCCCAACAACCGAATGCACTGATGGATCGACACACTTGATGGTTTCAATATCTGTTTTACCATTTTCTGGATTTCCAGAGCCTTTTCCAGCGGAAGAAATACTCTCTGAACTTCTGTGTCCAGAATCATCCCGAGGAAAGACAACCTTGTCGTCGGTTCCAACTGTGACTTTGGGTAATTTATGATCCACCCGTGTTGTTGGAGTATTGACAGAGAGAGTGATATGTTTTGTAACAACTGCTCCTTGGATCTTGCCTTTATCAGGAGGTCATCCAGATAAGGAATTATATTGACTCCTTTCTGACGAAGGAGAACCATCATCTCCGCCATCACCTTGGTGACTACCCTCGGCGCCGTGGAGAGACCGAACGGTAACGTCTGGAATTGGTAATGGCAATCCTGAACCGCGAATCTCAGATAAGCCTGGTGAGGAGGATAAATGGGGACATGCAGGTAAGCATCCTTTATGTCCACCGACACCAAGTAGTCCCCCTCCTCCAGACTGGCAATCACTGCCCAAATTGATTCCATCTTGAACTTGAACCTTTTTAGGTAAGAATTCAGATCCTTTAGATTTAGGATCGGTCTGACCGAGCCGTCCGGCTTCGGAACCACAAAGAGGCTTGAATAAAAACCCCTCCCTTGTTCTGACAACGGTACCAGGACTATGACCTGGCCTTGACATAATTTTTGGATTGCCGCTGTTACTGCTTCTCTTTCTGATGGAGAAACTGGCAAGGTCGATTTGAAAAATCGGCATGGGGGAACGTCTTGAAATTCCAGCTTGTACCCCTGGGCAGGGCCGGTGCAAGGGTGTTCGGCGCCTCCCTGCAAACTATAAATTTGCGCCCTCTCTCCCATACTTAATAAAGGGACAGTGCGCACCGAAGTCACACGCCGCAAGAAGCGGGTGGGGTGTGGCCACACAATAGTACCAATTCAAATTACTCCATAAAGTAGCACAATCTTGTTCACATTACACCGCACACTGGGGGTCATTCCGACCTGTTCGCATGCATCGGTTCTTTGCACGCATCGGTCCCTTAGGCCACTTGAATCTAGCATACACTCCCCCATAGATATGAGATAGAAAGATAAAAAGATAGATAGATCGACAGACACATAGATAGATAGATAGATAGATAATAGGCAGACACATAGATAGATAATAGACAGACACATAGATAGATAAATAGACAGACACATAGATAGATAGATAGATAGATAGATAGATAGATAGATAGATAGATAGATAGATAGATAGATAAATAGACAATCACACATAAAAAGAAAACTCACTTTAGTTCCTCTGTACTGGTCCCGGGCAGTTTCTTCTGTTTCTGAGTCCTGTGATGAGATGGCTCCGTCCATACAGATGGGGGCACCTAGTGGCTCCTGGCAGAACTGCAGTCAGCAGTGACTGCAGCTCTCTGCTCCCGAAGCTGTCCTTTGCTGGTCCCGCCCCCACACCTCCCCTTACTAGCGTCACAGCGCTGACACAGGAGGGGAGGAGGAGACATCAGCGGCGGGGCAGGAGTGGGGGGGACAGAAGATCCGCGATCCAGGCTGCCGGCTGCTGCTGCTTGTACAGTGGTAGGCGCAGCGGCACCCGGCAACAACAGTGCAGTGAAGGGATGCAGAGCAGTTAGAGCGCCTCTCCTGCCTGGAGCCTACCTGCACTGCATCCCTTCGCTGAGCGGGTTCCGCCGGCACTGCCCCTGGGACACCCAGGGATTCAGGCCAGACAGAATCCAATCCTGGCTGAAGAGTCCGAGACGTGCCCCACCCGAGCGACCTCCCGATCATGCTGGGGATTTGGCAGAAGTAGGGGTAGACTTCTGCTCTTGGGAACCTGGAGCCGCTGTGGGCTTCTTTCCCCTTCCCATTCCCCTACCTGCAAAGAAGGGGGAACCTCTCGTCTTTTTGTATTTATTGGGCCGAAAGGACTGCATTTGCGGGTGATAGGTCTTTTTTGCCGGTGCAGGCTCAGAGGGCAAAAATGTCGACTTACCTGTGGTAGCCGCCGAGACTAATGCATCCAAGCCATCACCAAATAAGGCCTTACCTTTATATGGGAGAGCCTTCATGTCTCTTTTGGAATCTGCATCCGCGTTCCACTGGCGAATCCACAACGCCTGCCTAGCCGATACTACCATGGTAGCGGCCTGTGAACTCAAGAGTCCAATATTCTTCATTGCTTCCAGCATGTAGGCGGCAGCGTCCTTGATATTCCCTAACTTAAGGAGTATCTCATCTTTATCAATCGTGTCAATTTCTGATAACACGCTTTCTGACCATTTTTCAATAGCGCGACTCACCCATGCGCAGGCAATAGTGGGCCTAATCAGTGTACCATTGGTAACATAAATGGATTTCAATGTCGTTTCCATTTTGCGGTCTGCCGGCTCTTTAAGAGAAGCCGTACCAGGAGCAGGGAGAATGACTTTCTTTGTCAACCTGGAAAGTGCACTGTCTAACACAGGGGATGACTCCCACTTTTTCCTGTCCTCAGCCGGGAAAGGGTAAGCTATGTGAATCCTTTTGGGAATATGAAATCTTTTATCAGGATTCACCCACATCCCTTCAAACAGATCATTTAGTTTGTGTGAAGGCGGGAACGTGACTTTGGACTTCTTTTCCTTACATAAATACGCCTTCTCCTGAGGTACAGGAGTGGTTTCTGTAACCTCCAACACGTCCCTTATAGCCACAATCATATATTGTATATTTTTTGCCAATTTATGATCTATCTCTCTGGATTCACTATCGTCGACACAAGAGTTAGAATCCGTGTAGTTATCAGTGTTTACAACATTTGCAAATGGTCTCTTATGTGACCCAGAGGGGCCGCCCGCATAAGGAATAGCAGCATCCTGAAAAATCACATCTTCCACAGATTTTCTCCAGCATGCAGCCTTAGATTCAGACTTATCTAATCTACGGTTAATCAGATGCATACTGTCACGTATCTCTTTCACCCATGCAGGCTCTTGGTGTGCCGGTAGCGCCACCACATTACAACTCTGTGTCCCTAAAATGGCTTCCTCCGGGAAGGAACTCTCTGCCTCAGACATGCCTCACACGTGTACAGCACACCAACAGACACACTGGGACTTATTTTGGGGACAGACCCACAGTAAAATCTGTCAGAGGGACACAGGATAGGAGCAGCCAGTTCACAACCCCAGCGCCAGTATTCCCTGTAAACACAGAATGTCCACAGCCAAATAGCACCTTTAAACAGTAATTCACACTATTAAATGCACCACAATCGCTTTGTAACCCCCCTTAATAGCACCCTGTACTTATCAGAAGTGGAGGAGAGGACCAGCGTGTTCTCTGCAGCCTGAGGAGAGAGAGAAAATGGCGCTGAGTAGTGGGCTGGCTGCCTGAGGAAGAAGCTCCGCCCCCGCAATGGTGGGTCCTTACACTCATATAAACACTGTAATATTTATACTGGCGGGGGTAGGGCTGTGCCAGTGGCAACTTATGCCCCCTTTTAGCCAGTTTTGAGGTATTTGCTGCTCTCCCGCCAGCCGCGCCGCACCTCAGCCGTCACTTACTTGATAGAATATCATTCTTCTTATACTCACCTGTCTTCTGACTTCTGGCTCTGTGAGGGGGGTGACGGCGTGCTGTGGGAGTGAGCATCTAGACACGGCTAGCGTTCAGTTCCATTCAGGAGCTAATTGTGTCCTGTCAGCCAGAAGCAGAGCCATGAAACTCTGAGGAAGTTGGTTCTGTTTCTGCCCCCTCAGTCCCACGAAGCAGGGAGTCTGATGCCAGCAGATCTCCCTGAAAATAAAAAACCTAACATACTGTAAGTCTTTTCAGAGAAACTCAGTAGAGCTCCTCAGAGTGCATCCAGTCGACCTGGGCACATTTCTAAAACTGAGGTCTGGAGGAGGGGCATAGAGGGAGGAGCCAGTTCACACCCAATGAAAAGTCTTTAGAGTGCCCATGTCTCCTGCAGATCCCGTCTATACCCCATGGTCTTGATGTCCAGCATCCTCTAGGACGTATGAGAAAATATTTTTAAAATATAGGTTTCATGTTGATTATTGAGTAGGGTTTGTTGCTTTTTTACAAATGTTTATTACAACACATAAACTGTGTTCCTTTCTCCTTAGGAAGAGCTGAAAGAAGAAGGGCCCAACAAGGCTAACCTCCCTCTCTCCCTCAAGCTTCCTCTCCCTCTCAAAATCCATCTCCCCCTCAAGCTCCCTCTCCCTCTCCCTCTCAAAATCCATCTTTCCTTCAAACTCCCTCTCCATCTCAAAGTCCCTCTCCCTATCAAAGACCCTCTCCCCCTCAAGCTCCCTTTCCCTCTCAAAGTCCCTCTCCCCCTCAACCTCCCTTCCCCTCTCAAAGTCCCTCTCCCCATCAACCACCCGCCCCCATTCAACCTCCCTCTCCCTCTCAACCCCCCCTTGAAGTCCCTTCCCCCATCCATGAACCAACCCCTGGTGGTGAAGAGGAGGAGGAGCATGGAGCTATGAAGGAATGTAAGTTTGGTTTGTGTTTTTTGTAGTCTTTTTTTAAACAGATACTACAACATAGATTGTAAGCTTGTGAGCAGGGCCTTCCTACCTTTTTCTGGCTGTCTTTGCCCAGTTTTGTTCTATAACTGTTGTTCTAATTGTAAAGCGCAACGGAATATGCTGCACTATATAAGAAACTGCTAATAAATAAATAATAAATAAACATGTGTCTTCTACCTTTGGCCCTCCAGCTGCTGTGGAACTACACATCCCAGCATGTCCTGCAACAGTTTTTCCCTTTGGCCATGCGTAAACTGTTGCAGGGCATGCTGGTATATGTCGTACAACAACAGCTGAAGGGCCACAGTTTGCTGATGCTGACCCAGGACCTAGACCAGGGATGGGAAGTCTTTGGCCCTCCAGCTATTGTGGAACTACACATCCCAGCATATCCTGCAACAGTTTTTCCCTTTGGCCATGCTTAAACTGTTGCAGGGCTTGCTGGTATATGTCATACAACAACAGTTAAGAGTGCCAAACATTTACCATCCCTGACCTAGACAGTGAGCTGTTGAAATGTGTTTGCTACATTGCTTGTATATTGTATAATGGGCCTAATTCAGACCTGATCATTGCTGTGTGTTTTCGCACAGCAGCTGATCAGGTCTGAACTGCGCATGCGCTGTCGCCACAGTGCCCTGGCGCATGCCAGACAGCCGACGGTCATCTCAGCCCTGCGATCGTCTCTGCCTGATTGACAGACAGAGGCGGTCGCTGGGTGGGAGGGGGCAGGCCTGCAGCATTTGGCCGCCGGTTTAGGGCCGCGGCCCGGGCAATTCAGGCATGCCCAGACCATATGGGGGCAGGCTGTGGCGGCTGCGTGACATCACACGCAGCTGTTGCAACCCGGACAGCGACGAGTAGCTCCCTGGAGCTGCGCTGGTAGAGAGCTACTCATCAAGTACAAAAGCGGGGCAGACTAGCCCTGTGCTGTGCATCCCCCCGCATGTCTAAGTAACTGATCATAGCGCACGGCTACGATCAAGTCTGAATTATGCCCAATGTCTGAAATGATTTCTAATAATTGACAAAACATTCTTTACAGATGCTGATGTTGGAGATCCGAATCGGGCTATCCATTTGGCCCTGCGGCATATGGAGGAGCATATCCAGGGCCTCCTAGCACAGATTAATGTGTTTAAAAACATTTTTTATTGCTTTTTAGTTTAGTAACAAAAAGGTATTTTATGGGTTTTTTTAAAGTAAAAAATAATGGTTAAACATTTGTGTGTTGATTTTTTTTAAAGGTAACTATCATGTAGGTATTGATGTAGCATTACTTTGAAAGTGTTTAAATGGAGAGTGCTAAAGTACCAACAAAAAGAACTGTCATTTCAAAAACACTGCCTGTGACATGGCATTTAGGAGCTGATTGTTTGCTACTTTAACACCCCCCTTGTAAACAATTTCTAAATGAATAAGCAAATATGCACAAGTTATTAATGTGTACATAATGTATGCCATACATTCACTGCTTATTCAATATCATACAACATAACATATACAGCCATTATATTAATAAAAACAAAAAAATTAAATGTTTTAAAATTCTGGGTATTGTGCAAATAGGACAACAAATATATTAAAGTGATATGTTTGTTGCCTTAATTGTTGAATGTTATTGGGCAATTAGGTTGACAAATACTTCATTTAGCAGTGTTTGATCACTTAATTGTTCAATCACATTACAATTCCTTAGGGTGATTGGAATTTTAATTCAAATCTAAAAAAAACATAAACCCATTGTGCAAATATTTGCAAACTAGCGAATGCAACGCACATGTTCGATAAGCTCTATATTGCAAGCGATGTGAATAGCACACTTGCGAACGCATCGCTCCGTTGCGAAAAAATAATAATACACACCTCTTTTGTTCACTGCAGCACATTTTTGTGCACTGCTGCACATTTTTGTGCACCCGTGCATCATGGGCGTGATTTCCTGTCTGATTGCACTCTTGCATTGCGTTCGCACACTTACAAACGCTGCTTGCATGTGCATTGAACAGTGATCAGGTCTGAATGACCCCTATAGTCAGAGCTGACAACTCCTGATGGATTGGATGCAAGACAGCAAGCATTACCCATAAAGAACTCACAATGCAACAGGTATTGGTTGCAAGAGGTTCAAGAAGCCTCCAAGAAGTTTTCTAAAACATCCAAAATTGCAAAGGCATTAAGCTTAGTCCCTAATTTGTGAGTAGAGGTGTGAAGAGCAAGGCTCGGCAGTAAGGATTGTATATCTAAGTTCAACAAAAATGATTCTGAGAAAAAGGTGTGTGTGTGTAATTTTCAGTGTGATGAACCCCTGTTATTTATATCACAAATTAGAAGTGTCATTTATGCGCATAGCTGCTGGAAGTGCAGTATTTCTAAAAGGTTCTTCCCAATCCCACCTCCAACATAGTTCACAAACAAACACGACCATGGCCGGTGCAAGGTTTCTAGGCATCCTAGGCAAAATTTATCCTATCACCCCATCCCGTCACCTGAGCCTCAGTTTCTCTGTGCTGCTTCCCCCCCCCCCCTTCATCAGCTGTATCCTAGCTCCTCTGTACCACCTCCCCTCATTCCGTCACTTGTGTCCAGGATCCCCTGTCCCGCTTGTCCTAATCCCATCGCCTGTATCCCAGCTCCTCTGTAGCACCTCCCCCCATCCCGTCACCTGTGTCGAGGATACTGTGCCGCTTTCTCCCATTCTGTCATCTGTATCCCGACTCCTCTGTGCCACTTCCCCCATCCCATTATCCATTTCCAAGCTCTTCTGTTTCGCTTCCTCCCATTCCGCCACCTGTATCCCGGCTCCTCTGTGCTGCTTCTCCTATACCATCACCCATTTCCTGTCTTCTTTGTTCCGTTTTCTCCCATCCTGTCACTTGTGTTCTGGCTCCTGTGTGCCGCTTCCCCCCATCCTGTCACCTGCAACTCTGCACCTCTGTGCCACTCCCCATCACCTGTATCCCAGCTTCTCTGTGTCATCTCCTCCTATTACGTCACCTGTGTCTCGGCTCCTATGTGCAGGTTCCCCCCATTCCTTCATCTGTATCCTGGCTCCTCTGTGTTACTTCCCCCCATCCCATCACCCGTTTTCCAGCTCTTCTGTGCCGCTTTCTCCCATTCTGTCACCTGTATCACGGCTCCTCTGTGCTGCTTCCCCTATCCCATCACTCGTTTCCTGTCTTCTTTGTGCCATTTTCTCCCATTCTGTCACCTGTGTTCCGGCTCCTCTGTGTCGCTTCCCCACAACCCTATCACCCGTATCCCACCTGTGTCCCGGCTCCTATTTACAGCTTCCCCCCATTCTGTCATCTGTATCCCGGCTCCTCTGTACCACTTCCCCCCATCCCATCAGCTATATCCCAGCTCTTTTGTGCCGCTTACCACCCATCCCATTATCTGTATCCTGGCTACTCTATGCCGCTTACCACCCATCCCATCAGCTATATCCTGGCTCCTCTGTGCTGCACCTGGGCCTTGTTACTGGGGGGACTATTCATTATGAAAATGAAAACTTAATTGTTACTTATCACTATACATCACATCGCTGCGATGTATCGCTATAATAAAGTAGCAATTCATGTATACTCACCCTTCCGTCGAAGTGCTGCTGAATCCAGGGTCCACCAGCGACAGCTTCTCCAGGCAGTCCCCTCTCCAATGCGTGGAGTCAGCCGGCAGTTCCCTCCTCGCTTGCGCCGCCTGTTGACCTCCCGGCAGGCCGCAGTGGTTGCTGGGAGGTTGGGGGGTGGAGCCAGCACCGGGTGCGGACAGAGAGAAGGGAAGCATTGAGCTTCCCTGCCGTCTCTGTACCGCAATTAAGGTTACACCATCCTGAAATGGGGCGAACCTGAACT
Organism: Pseudophryne corroboree; assembly: GCF_028390025.1. NCBI lineage: Eukaryota > Metazoa > Chordata > Amphibia > Anura > Myobatrachidae > Pseudophryne > Pseudophryne corroboree. Next base: position 852,715,530 of record NC_086444.1, on the reverse strand, counting down.
CCACGGAGAAGCGGAAAGCAGAGCTTTCAGCTCCTTATCACACTCACCATACAAAAGTATGGTAAGGCGATTCAGGCACAGAGCGGGTTACTGTGGAGAAGTCCCTGACTTCCCCAGCGGCATCCCCGCTCTGTGCCTGAATCGTCTTACCATACTTTTGTATGGTGAATTGCACTAGGCAGAGAAAAGCCCTGTGTAACACAAAACAGGGCTTTTTCTGCTACATTAATAGACCCCTTACAGCACTATCTACATGTTAAACATCATTACATCCCCTTAATAAGTTCCCACAAAATATTAGTACAGCCCCCCCCCCCCCCCCTACACACATATACACATAACTTTAAGTCACACACAAAATAACATCAGTATACAGAGGAGTAACTAGGGTTTTTGGAGCCCAGGGCAAGATTACGAATGGCGCCCCCCCCCGCAAAAAAAAAAAAACTAAAATGGGCACATTCCTGAAGGGGCGTGGCTACCGAAAATGGGCTGTGAAAACACATTCACCTGCGCCAGTTAGAACACGTTATACACATTGCGCCAGGTAAAGTACGTTATACACATTGCACCAGGTAGAGCACGTTATAAACATTGCACCAGGTAGAGCACGTTATACACATTGCACCAGGTAAAGCACATTACACACATTGCGCCAGGTAGAGCATGTTACACACATTGCGCCAGGTAAAGTACGTTACACACATTGCGCCAGGTAGAGCACGTTACACACATTGCGCCAGGTAAACTATGTTACACACATTGCGCCAGGTAAAGCACGTTACACACATTGCACCAGGTAGAGCACGTTACACACATTGCACCAGGTAAAGCACGTTACACACATTGCACCAGGTAGAGCACGTTACACACATTGCACCCGGTAGAACACGTTATACACATTCACCTGCGCCAGTTAGAACACGCTACACACATTGCGCCAGTTAGTATTCTATACACATTGCGCCAGGTAGAGCATGCGGCAGCAGGGATTAGGGACTGAGGCGGCAGCAGGGAGTAGGGACTGAGATGGCAGCAGGGAGTAGGGACTGAGGCGGCAGAAGGGAGTAGGGACTGAGGCGGGACCAGGGAGTAGGGACTGAGGCGGCAGCAGGGAGTAGGGACTGAGGGAGTAGGGACTGAGGCAGCAGGGAGTAGGGACTGAGGGAGTAGGGACTGAGGCAGCAGGGAGTAGGGACTGAGGCAGCAGGGAGTAGGGATAGAGATGCAGGAGAGAGTCAGCCTGGAACCCCCATTGGGAAGCACCACCGTACCAGCACCCTCCATGGACCAGGCCCCCACGCGTACCTGTAAGAAGCGCTCCGGCGGCTGCCTGGGTGAGGAGAATCAGCGGGGAGAGCGGCGGCATCTGGCCTGGGGGATAGAGACCGAACTGCTCCGAGGTCAGTAGCGGAGTCGGTCGGGCGGGGGTCCAGTGGGCTGCCAGGGAGCAGTGGCTGACACATGCGCGCCACTTGCAGCCATTATTCGTGGGGGGGGTAGCATGCTGAGCAGAAGATGAGGGGAGGGCGGGGGATCATACTCCTCATGGTCTCCGCCCCTTCCAAGTTCCTCCCTCTGTTGGCAGCAGCACAATGACGGCGGCGGTGGGCAGCGGGCGAGGTAACTAAGGGGGGCCGAGCAGGTACGAAGCCCTGGCCGGCGGCGCCCCCTTCTGCTGGACCTCCCACGGCACCCAGGGCACGTGCCCTGCTCGACCCCCCTTAGTTACGCCTCTGTCAGTATAACAAAATAAAACATTAATGCATGACTCCATGATAGTACAACACCCCCACCCCACATAATATTACTGGAATACCCACCTCCCCAGATTATATTAATAAACCCCAGATAATATTAAAAATCACCATAAGATACTTACCTCTGCTTGAAGGAGGTCCTGTAGTCTCCTGTCAGTCATCATGGTCCCCCATAGAACTGCAGAGGACTATGGGGGTCATTCTGAGTTGATCGCTAGCTGCCGCTGTTCACTGCATAGCGATCAGTGAAAAAAATTGCAAAACTGCGCATGCACCGCAATGCGCACGCGCGTCGTTTGGGTACGAAGTCCTTTGTGGTTTTGCACTGGTTCTAGGGACGATTCCAATCGCACAGCTGAACGCAAGGAGATTGGGAGTGTTTGGAAAAATGCAGGCGTGGCTGGGTGTTTGCTGGGCGGGTATCTGACGTCATTACCGTGTCACTCATCGCAGCAATCATCGCACAGGATAAGTAACTACAGGGCTGGTCTTGTTTTGCACAAAATGTGTTTGCAGGCGCTCTGCTGCACAGGCGTTCGCACTCCTGAAAAGTGAAAATACACTCCCCCGTGGGTGGCGACTATGTGTTTGCATGGCTGCTAAAAACTGCTAGCGAGCAATCAACTCGGAATGACCCCCTATAAGCAGTGAGCACTGCAGGCTCAATACAGTCAGGACCGGAGGAACAAAAAGGGGTGGAGCCTTAGAGGAGGCGGAGCCTCGGGAGGGGAAGGAGAACATTGGTGGCTGGTCCCGTGGGAGGGAGCAGCCACTGTGCAGAGAAGGAAAGGGGGCAAACGCAGGGCACTGCTGCTGCTGTCTGCACCAGACATGTCAGACTGTGACATGTCTGCAGACTTAGCCAGAGAGCAGTTGGGAGGTGCGGGAGCGGCGGCCGCTGGTTATGTGATAAGTAAAATAAGTATGTCTCTTTGAGAGACACCCTTATGATTAGAGATGAGCGCCGGAAATTTTTCGGGTTTTGTGTTTTGGTTTTGGGTTCGGTTCCGCGGCCGTGTTTTGGGTTCGACCGCGTTTTGGCAAAACCTAACCGAATTTTTTTTGTCGGATTCGGGTGTGTTTTGGATTCGGGTGTGTTTTTCCAAAAAACCTAAAAAACAGCTTAAATCATAGAATTTGGGGGTCATTTTGATCCCAAAGTATTATTAACCTCAAAAACCATCATTTCCACTCATTTTCAGTCTATTCTGAATACCTCACACCTCACAATATTATTTTTAGTCCTAAAATTTGCACCGAGGTCGCTGGATGACTAAGCTAAGCGACCCTAGTGGCCGACACAAACACCTGGCCCATCTAGGAGTGGCACTGCAGTGTCACGCAGGATGTCCCTTCCAAAAAACCCTCCCCAAACAGCACATGACGCAAAGAAAAAAAGAGGCGCAATGAGGTAGCTGTGTGAGTAAGATAAGCGACCCTAGTGGCCGACACAAACACCGGGCCCATCTAGGAGTGTCACTGCAGTGTCACGCAGGATGTCCCTTCCAAAAAACCCTCCCCAAACAGCACATGACGCAAAGAAAAAAAGAGGCGCAATGAAGTAGCTGTGTGAGTAAGATAAGCGACCCTAGTGGCCGACACAAACACCGGGCCCATCTAGGAGTGTCACTGCAGTGTCACGCAGGATGTCCCTTCCAAAAAACCCTCCCCAAACAGCACATGACGCAAAGAAAAAAAGAGGCGCAATGAGGTAGCTGTGTGAGTAAGATAAGCGACCCTAGTGGCCGACACAAACACCGGGCCCATCTAGGAGTGTCACTGCAGTGTCACGCAGGATGTCCCTTCCAAAAAACCCTCCCCAAACAGCACATGACGCAAAGAAAAAAAGAGGCGCAATGAGGTAGCTGTGTGAGTAAGATAAGCGACCCTAGTGGCCGACACAAACACCGGGCCCATCTAGGAGTGGCACTGCAGTGTCACGCAGGATGTCCCTTCCAAAAAACCCTCCCCAAACAGCACATGACGCAAAGAAAAAAAGAGGCGCAATGAGGTAGCTGTGTGAGTAAGATAAGCGACCCTAGTGGCCGACACAAACACCGGGCCCATCTAGGAGTGTCACTGCAGTGTCACGCAGGATGTCCCTTCCAAAAAACCCTCCCCAAACAGCACATGACGCAAAGAAAAAAAGAGGCGCAATGAGGTAGCTGTGTGAGTAAGATAAGCGACCCTAGTGGCCGACACAAACACCGGGCCCATCTAGGAGTGGCACTGCAGTGTCACGCAGGATGTCCCTTCCAAAAAACCCTCCTCAAACAGCACATGACGCAAAGAAAAAAAGAGGCGCAATGAGGTAGCTGTGTGAGTAAGATAAGCGACCCTAGTGGCCGACACAAACACCGGGCCCATCTAGGAGTGTCACTGCAGTGTCACGCAGGATGTCCCTTCCAAAAAACCCTCCCCAAACAGCACATGACGCAAAGAAAAATTAAAGAAAAAAGAGGTGCAAGATGGAATTGTCCTTGGGCCCTCCCACCCACCCTTATGTTGTATAAACAGGACATGCACACTTTAACCAACCCATCATTTCAGTGACAGGGTCTGCCACACGACTGTGACTGATATGACGGGTTGGTTTGGACCCCCACCAAAAAAGAAGCAATTAATCTCTCCTTGCACAAACTGGCTCTACAGAGGCAAGATGTCCACCTCATCATCATCCTCCGATATATCACCGTGTACATCCCCCTCCTCACAGATTATCAATTCGTCCCCACTGGAATCCACCATCTCAGCTCCCTGTGTACTTTGTGGAGGCAATTGCTGCTGGTCAATGTCTCCGCGGAGGAATTGATTATAATTCGTTTTAATGAACATCATCTTCTCCACATTTTCTGGATGTAACCTCGTACGCCGATTGCTGACAAGGTGAGCGGCGGCACTAAACACTCTTTCGGAGTACACACTTGTGGGAGGGCAACTTAGGTAGAATAAAGCCAGTTTGTGCAAGGGCCTCCAAATTGCCTCTTTTTCCTGCCAGTATAAGTACGGACTGTGTGACGTGCCTACTTGGATGCGGTCACTCATATAATCCTCCACCATTCTTTCAATGTTGAGAGAATCATATGCAGTGACAGTAGACGACATGTCCGTAATCGTTGTCAGGTCCTTCAGTCCGGACCAGATGTCAGCATCAGCAGTCGCTCCAGACTGCCCTGCATCACCGCCAGCGGGTGGGCTCGGAATTCTGAGCCTTTTCCTCGCACCCCCAGTTGCGGGAGAATGTGAAGGAGGAGATGTTGACAGGTCGCGTTCCGCTTGACTTGACAATTTTCTCACCAGCAGGTCTTTCAACCCCAGCAGACTTGTGTCTGCCGGAAAGAGAGATCCAAGGTAGGCTTTAAATCTAGGATCGAGCACGGTGGCCAAAATGTAGTGCTCTGATTTCAACAGATTGACCACCCGTGAATCCTTGTTAAGCGAATTAAGGGCTCCATCCACAAGTCCCACATGCCTAGCGGAATCGCTCCGTGTTAGCTCCTCCTTCAATGTCTCCAGCTTCTTCTGCAAAAGCCTGATGAGGGGAATGACCTGACTCAGGCTGGCAGTGTCTGAACTGACTTCACGTGTGGCAAGTTCAAAGGGCATCAGAACATTGCACAACGTTGAAATCATTCTCCACTGCGCTTGAGACAGGTGCATTCCACCTCCTATATCGTGCTCAATTGTGTAGGCTTGAATGGCCTTTTGCTGCTCCTCCAACCTCTGAAGCATATAGAGGGTTGAATTCCACCTCGCTACCACTTCTTGCTTCAGATGATGGCAGGGCAGGTTCAGTAGTTTTTGGTGGTGCTCCAGTCTTCTGTACGTGGTGCCTGTACGCCGAAAGTGTCCCGCAATTCTTCTGGCCACCGACAGCATCTCTTGCACGCCCCTGTCGTTTTTTAAAAAATTCTGCACCACCAAATTCAAGGTATGTGCAAAACATGGGACGTGCTGGAATTTGCCCATATTTAATGCACACACATTATTGCTGGCGTTGTCCGATGCCACAAATCCACAGGAGAGTCCAATTGGGGTAAGCCATTCCGCGATGATCTTCCTCAGTTGCCGTAAGAGGTTTTCAGCTGTGTGCGTATTCTGGAAACCGGTGATACAAAGCGTAGTCTGCCTAGGAAAGAGTTGGCGTTTGCGAGATGCTGCTACTGGTGCCGCCGCTGTTGTTCTTGCGGCGGGAGTCCATACATCTACCCAGTGGGCTGTCACAGTCATATAGTCCTGACCCTGCCCTGCTCCACTTGTCCACATGTCCGTGGTTAAGTGGACATTGGGTACAGCTGCATTTTTTAGGACACTGGTGAGTCTTTTTCTGAGGTCTGTGTACATTTTCGGTATCGCCTGCCTAGAGAAATGGAACCTAGATGGTATTTGGTACCGGGGACACAGTACCTCCAACAAGTCTCTAGTTGGCTCTGCAGTAATGATGGATACCGGAACCACGTTTCTCACCACCCAGGATGCCAAGGCCTCAGTTATCCGCTTTGCAGTAGGATGACTGCTGTGATATTTCATCTTCCTCGCAAAGGACTGTTGAACAGTCAATTGCTTACTGGAAGTAGTACAAGTGGGCTTACGACTTCCCCTCTGGGATGACCATCGACTCCCAGCAGCAACAACAGCAGCGCCAGCAGCAGTAGGCGTTACACGCAAGGATGCATCGGAGGAATCCCAGGCAGGAGAGGACTCGTCAGAATTGCCAGTGACATGGCCTGCAGGACTATTGGCATTCCTGGGGAAGGAGGAAATTGACACTGAGGGAGTTGGTGGGGTGGTTTGCGTTAGCTTGGTTACAAGAGGAAGGGATTTACTGGTCAGTGGACTGCTTCCGCTGTCGCCCAAAGTTTTTGAACTTGTCACTGACTTATTATGAATGCGCTGCAGGTGACGTATAAGGGAGGATGTTCCGAGGTGGTTAACGTCCTTACCCCTACTTATTACAGCTTGACAAAGGCAACACACGGCTTGACACCTGTTGTCCGCATTTCTGTTGAAATACTTCCACACCGAAGAGCTGATTTTTTTGGTATTTTCACCAGGCATGTCAGTGGCCATATTCCTCCCACGGACAACAGGTGTCTCCCCGGGTGCCTGACTTAAACAAACCACCTCACCATCAGAATCCTCCTGGTCAATTTCCTCCCCAGCGCCAGCAACACCCATATCCTCCTCATCCTGGTGTACTTCAACACTGACATCTTCAATCTGACTATCAGGAACTGGACTGCGGGTGCTCCTTCCAGCACTTACAGGGGGCGTGCAAATGGTGGAAGGCGCATGCTCTTCACTTCCAGTGTTGGGAAGGTCAGGCATCGCAACCGACACAATTGGACTCTCCTTGTGGATTTGGGATTTCGAAGAACGCACAGTTCTTTGCGGTGCTTTTGCCAGCTTGAGTCTTTTCAGTTTTCTAGCGAGAGGCTGAGTGCTTCCATCCTCATGTGAAGCTGAACCACTAGCCATGAACATAGGCCAGGGCCTCAGCCGTTCCTTGCCACTCCGTGTGGTAAATGGCATATTGGCAAGTTTACGCTTCTCCTCCGACAATTTTATTTTAGGTTTTGGAGTCCTTTTTTTACTGATATTTGGTGTTTTGGATTTGACATGCTCTGTACTATGACATTGGGCATCGGCCTTGGCAGACGACGTTGCTGGCATTTCATCGTCTCGGCCATGGCTAGTGGCAGCAGCTTCAGCACGAGGTGGAAGTGGATCTTGATCTTTCCCTAATTTTGGAACCTCAACATTTTTGTTCTCCATATTTTAATAGGCACAACTAAAAGGCACCTCAGGTAAACAATGGAGATGGATGGATACTAGTATACAATTATGGATGGACTGCCGAGTGCCGACACAGAGGTAGCTACAGCCGTGGACTACCGTACTGTACTGTGTCTGCTGCTAATATAGACTGGTTGATAATGAGATGTAGTATGTATAAAGAAGAAAGAAAAAAAAAACCACGGGTAGGTGGTATACAATTATGGATGGACTGCCGAGTGCCGACACAGAGGTAGCTACAGCCGTGGACTACCGTACTGTACTGTGTCTGCTGCTAATATAGACTGGATGATAATGAGATGTAGTATGTATAAAGAAGAAAGAAAAAAAAAACCACGGGTAGGACTAGGTGGTATACAATTATGGATGGACTGCCGAGTGCCGACACAGAGGTAGCTACAGCCGTGGACTACCGTACTGTACTGTGTCTGCTGCTAATATAGACTGGTTGATAATGAGATGTAGTATGTATAAAGAAGAAAAAAAAAAAACCACGGGTAGGTGGTATACAATTATGGATGGACTGCCGAGTGCCGACACAGAGGTAGCTACAGCCGTGGACTACCGTACTGTACTGTGTCTGCTGCTAATATAGACTGGATGATAATGAGATGTAGTATGTATAAAGAAGAAAGAAAGAAAAAAACCACGGGTAGGTGGTATACAATTATGGATGGACTGCCGAGTGCCGACACAGAGGTAGCTACAGTGTGGACTACCGTACTGTACTGTGTCTGCTGCTAATATAGACTGGATGATAATGAGATGTAGTATGTATAAAGAAGAAAGAAAAAAAAAACACGGGTAGGTGGTATACAATTATGGATGGACTGCCGAGTGCCGACACAGAGGTAGCTACAGCCGTGAACTACCGTACTGTGTCTGCTGCTAATATAGACTGGTTGATAATGAGATGTAGTATGTATAAAGAAGAAAGAAAAAAAACCCCACGGGTAGGTGGTATACAATTATGGATGGACTGCCGAGTGCCGACACAGAGGTAGCTACAGCAGTGGACTACCGTACTGTACTGTGTCTGCTGCTAATATAGACTGGTTGATAATGAGATGTAGTATGTATAAAGAAGAAAGAAACAAAAAACCACGGGTAGGTGGTATACAATTATGGATGGACTGCCGAGTGCCGACAGAGAGATAGCTACAGCCGTGGACTACCGTACTGTACTGTGTCTGCTGCTAATATAGACTGGATGATAATGAGATGTAGTATGTATAAAGAAGAAAAAAAAAACCACGGGTAGGCGGTATACAATTATGGATGGACTGCCGAGTGCCGACACAGAGGTAGCTACAGCCGTGGACTACCGTACTGTACTGTGTCTGCTGCTAATATAGACTGGATGATAATGAGATGTAGTATGTATAAAGAAGAAAGAAAAAAAAACCACGGGTAGGTGGTATACAATTATGGATGGACTGCCGAGTGCCGACACAGAGGTAGCTACAGCCGTGGACTACCGTACTGTACTGTGTCTGCTGCTAATATAGACTGGATGATAATGAGATGTAGTATGTATAAAGAAGAAAGAAAAAAAAAACCACGGGTAGGTGGTATACAATTATGGATGGACTGCCGAGTGCCGACACAGAGGTAGCTACAGCCGTGAACTACAGTACTGTGTCTGCTGCTAGTATAGACTGGATGATAAATAATGATATAAAAAATATATATATATCACTACTGCAGCCGGACAGGTATATATTATATAATGACGGACCTGCTGGACACTGTCTGTCAGCAGAATGAGTTTTTTAATTTTTATAGAATAAAAAAACACCACACAAGTCACACGACGAGTGTACTTTTTCAGGCAGACATTCAATCACAATATACTATACTGGTGGTCAGTGTGGTCAGGTCACTGGTCACAGTGGTCAGTGGTCAGTCACACTGGCAGTGGCACTCTGGCAGCAAAAGTGTGCACTGTTTAATATGTACTCCTGGCTCCTGCTATAACCTATAACTGCTCCCCAGTCTCCCCCACAATTAAGCTGTGTGAGCACAGTCAGATATTATACATAGATGATGCAGCACACTGGGCTGAGCACAGATATGGTATGTGAGTGTGACTGAGTCACTGTGTATCGTTTTTTTCAGGCAGAGAACAAGAACAGAACGGATTATTAAATAATAATAAATTATAAACCTGCACTGGTGGTCAGGTCACTGGTCATCAGTCACTAGTATAACTCCTCCTAAGCTCCAGTAAGTAAATGAAGTGTCTCACTCTCACTCTCCTATCTATTTTAATTTCTAAACGGAGAGGACGCCAGCCACGTCCTCTCCCTATCAATCTCAATGCACGTGTGAAAATGGCCGCGACGCGCGGCTCCTTACATAGAAACCGAGTCTCGCGATAGAATCCGAGCCTCGCGAGAATCCGACAGCGTGATGATGACGTTCGGGCGCGCTCGGGTTAACCGAGCAAGGCAGGAAGATCCGAGTCGCTCGGACCCGTGTAAAAAAACATGAAGTTCGGGCGGGTTCGGATTCAGAGAAACCGAACCCGCTCATCTCTACTTATGATGCCAGCAGCCTCAGAGCCGCCCGCTCAGGTGCCGGCGCCCATAGGCAGCTGCCTAAAGCTGTCTAATGGTAGCGCCAGCTATGAACACGACACAGAATAACCAGTGCTGCTGATCGCGATTAGTTGTTCCCCCCCTCCCTTCTGATCCTTCCAATCTCATGTGAGATTTCTCCAGTCTATATTCCCATGATGCGGTAATTACACCTCAGAGGTTACCCAAAAAGGAAATTATATAGAAAGAAACATAGGGGGTAATTCTAAGTTGATCGCAGCAGCAAGTTTGTTAGCAATTGGGCAAAACCATGGCCCTCATTCTGAGTTGTTCGCTCGTTATTTTTCTTCGCATCGGTGCGATTTTCCGCTAACTGCGCATGCGCAATGTTCACACTGCGGCTGCGTCAAGTAAATTTGCTTAGAATTGTGGTATTTTACTCACGGCATTACAAGGTTTTTTCTTCGTTCTGGTGATCGGAGTGTGATTGACAGGAAGTGGGTGTTTCTGGGCGGAAACTGACCGTTTTATGGGTGTGTGTGAAAAAACGCTGCCGTTTCTGGGAAAAACGTGGGAGTGGCTGGAGAAACGGGGGAGTGTCTGGGCGAACGCTGGGTGTGTTTGTGACGTCAAACCAGGAACGAAACTGACTGAACTGATCGCAGTGGCAGAGTAAGTGTCGAGCTACTCAGAAACTGCTAAGAAATTTCTATTCGCAATTTTGAGAATCTTTCGTTTGCAATTCTGCTAAGCTAAGATTCACTCCCAGTAGGCGGCGGCTTAGCGTGTGCAATGCTGCTAAAAGCAGCTTGCGAGCGAACGACTCGGAATGAGGGCCCATGTGCACTGCAGGGGAGCAGATATAACATGTGCAGAGAGAGTTAGATTTGGGTGGGGTGTGTTCAATCTGCAATCTAAATTGCAGTGTAAAAATAAAGCAGCCAGTATTTACCCTGCACAGAAACAAAATAACCCAGCCAAATCTAACTCTCTCTGCACATGTTATATCTGCCCCCCCCCCTGCAGTGCACATGGTTTTGCCCAACTGCTAAAAAATTTCCTGCTGCGATCAACTTGAAATTACCCCCATAGTGTAATACTATAGGTGGTCATTCCGAGTTGTTCGCTCAGTAATTTTCTTCGCATCGCAGCGATTTTCCGCTAACTGCGCATGCGCAATGTTCGCACTGCGACTGCGCCAAGTAAATTTGCTATGCAGTTAGGTATTTTACTCACGGCATTACGAGGTTTTTTCTTCGTTCTGGTGATCGTAATGTGATTGACAGGAAGTGGGTGTTTCTGGGCGGAAACTGGCCGTTTTATGGGTGTGTGTGAAAAAACGCTGCCGTTTCTGGGAAAAACGTGGGAGTGGCTGGAGAAACGGGGGAGTGTCTGGGCGAACGCTGGGTGTGTTTGTGACGTCAAACCAGGAACGAAACTGACTGAACTGATCGCAGTGGCAGAGTAAGTGTCGAGCTACTCAGAAACTGCTAAGAAATTTCTATTTGCAATTTTGAGAATCTTTCGTTTGCAATTCTGCTAAGCTAAGATTCACTCCCAGTAGGCGGCGGTTTAGCGTGTGCAATGCTGCTAAAAGCAGCTTGCGAGCGAATGACTCGGAATGAGGGCCCATGTGCACTGCAGGGGAGCAGATATAACATGTGCAGAGAGAGTTAGATTTGGGTGGGGTGTGTTCAATCTGCAATCTAAATTGCAGTGTAAAAATAAAGCAGCCAGTATTTACCCTGCACAGAAACAAAATAACCCAGCCAAATCTAACTCTCTCTGCACATGTTATATCTGCCCCCCCCCTGCAGTGCACATGGTTTTGCCCAACTGCTAAAAAATTTCCTGCTGCGATCAACTTGGAATTACCCCCATAGTGTAATACTATAGGTGGTCATTCCGAGTTGTTCGCTCAGTAATTTTCTTCGCATCGCAGCGATTTTCCGCTAACAGCGCATGCGCAATGTTCGCACTGCGACTGCGCCAAGTAAATTTGCTATGCAGTTAGGTATTTTACTCACGGCATTACGAGGTTTTTTCTTCGTTCTGGTGATCGTAATGTGATTGACAGGAAGTGGGTGTTTCTGGGCGGAAACTGGCCGTTTTATGGGTGTGTGTGAAAAAACGCTACCGTTTCTGGGAAAAACGCAGGAGTGGCTGGAGAAACAGAGGAGTGTCTGGGCGAACGCTGGGTGTGTTTGTGACGTCAAACCAGGAACGAAACTGACTGAACTGATCGCAGTGGCAGAGTAAGTGTCGAGCTACTCAGAAACTGCAAAGAAATTTCTATTCGCAATTTTGAGAAATTTTCGTTCGCAATTCTGCTAAGCTAAGATTCACTCCCAGTAGGCGGCGGCTTAGCGTGTGCAATGCTGCTAAAAGCAGCTTGCGAGCGAACAACTCGGAATGAGGGCCCATGTGCACTGCAGGGGAGCAGATATAACATGTGCAGAGAGAGTTAGATTTGGGTGGGGTGTGTTCAATCTGCAATCTAAATTGCAGTGTAAAAATAAAGCAGCCAGTATTTACCCTGCACAGAAACAAAATAACCCAGCCAAATCTAACTCTCTCTGCACATGTTATATCTGCCCCCCCCTCCCCCTGCACTGCACATGGTTTTGCCCAACTGCTAAAAAATTTCCTGCTGCGATCAACTTGGAATTACCCCCATAGTGTAATACTATAGAGACATATTTAATACAATAAAAAAGACACAAGAACAACAGCAATGGTTAAAAAAGCTATGCCACACTATTTAGTGTGGACAATGGTAGACATTCAAAAATGGGTTGCACCCCTTAGTGGAAAAACAAGATGGTCAATTCCCGGCTGTAGGAGAGAACTTGCCGCAGTCAGTTCTTAAGCGCATATAATTCAGATATTCCTCCCAGCTGCAGCAAGGGGATCTCCTGATGCCACATCTCCTCCACACTCCGGATCAGTCCAGGCAAGTCACCATCTAAAAACGAGTCAAAACAGCGAGCATCCACACGTTCTGACCTTCCTCAGGTCTTTTTCAAGGTCAGCTCCTGCTGATCTTAAAGCTGACCTTGAAAAAGAAGCGGTATTCTGTGTCGTGTTTGTATGTGAAGAACTCCTGTTATTGTTGCATGTATGCTATTGGTTCATGCTGTGTGCTTTTGTACAATAAAAGGGTGAGTCTTGCCTAAGTGATTCTTTCAACCCATGTTCAGGGACAGACCTGCAATGCTTCTCTCCTGCCCACTAGTAGTGTTAGCTCACAGCAGCGCAGAGCAGAGACTGTGACGTGTTACAGGGAGAGGGGAGGCTGCTCACCCTTATCCTCCTACCCCCATCTGGATCTGTCTCTGCCCATGCTGTGGTAATGGGATGTCCTGGGGAAACATAATGAAGGATCTATGAACAGACTCGTCAACTGATAAAGAAAAAAGATATAATCATTAACCTAGTGTCTTCACAGTGATGTTTCACTCAGTCGATAGCCATCAGGTTTATTATAAATTGTAATGACACTTTCTTTTTTAATTTGCTTTACACATGTAATATACCAGTCACTGGGGCAGATGTATTAAGCCTGGAGACGGCATAAGGAAGTGATAAACCAGTGATAAGTGTAAGGAGATAAACACACCAGCCAATCAGCTCCTAACTGTTAATTTACATATTGGAACTGATTGGCTGGTGCATTTATCACCTTGCACATATCACTGGTTTATCACTTCCTTATGCCTTCAGGTTAATACATCTGTCCCATTATACCTTAATGGTGCATGTCCCTTCCACTAGGAAGACTTGATGAGTATAGCATACTTCCTCAAATGAATGTCTGACTTGCCCACAGCTGCTTTATTGTGGCTGCTTTAGAGCTTTACTAGCACTTATACTTGCCAACTCTCCCTGATCGTCAGGTAGGCTTCCAGACATAGCAGCAGTCTCCCTGCCTCCCTGAACAATCTAGACATCTCACTGATTAACTTACCCATATTATGTAGCTGTTACATTCAGCACCTGAGGAAGACCTGTATCGGTTGAAACAGCTGTTGGGCTGTGCCTGTATGTACACTTGTCGCCTTGATATGGAATAAATCTTCTTCGTTTTCTCATCTAAACCGTGAGTGCTGGCTTGTTTTGCTTTTTCCAATGAGCTGGAAAAGCGAGTGCCTTTATGTTATTTTACTGCCTTGCACCATCTTTTCATTCTGTACTATGGTTTTGAGTGCTGTCATTTTTGCTCTTTTATATATATATATATATATATATATATATATATATTAGTGATGTGCACCGTAAATTTTTCGCGTTTTGTGTTTTGGTTTTGGGTTCGGTTCCGCGGCCGTGTTTTGGATTCGGACGCGTTTTGGCAAAACCTCACCGAAATTTTTTTGTCGGATTCGGGTGTGTTTTGGATTCGGGTGTTTTTTTCAAAAAACCCTAAAAAACAGCTTAAATCATAGAATTTGGGGGTCATTTTGATCCCATAGTATTATTAACCTCAATAACCATAATTTCCACTCATTTCCAGTCTATTCTGAACACCTCACACCTCACAATATTATTTTTAGTCCTAAAATTTGCACCGAGGTCGCTGGATGGCTAAGCTAAGCGACACAAGTGGCCGACACAAACACCTGGCCCATCTAGGAGTGGCACTGCAGTGTCAGGCAGGATGGCCCTTCAAAAAAATAGTCCCCAAACAGCACATGATGCAAAGAAAAAAAGAAGCGCACCAAGGTCGCTGTGTGACTAAGCTAAGCGACACAAGTGGCTGACACAAACACCTGGCCCATCTAGGAGTGGCACTGCAGTGTCAATCAAGACAGGATGGCACTTCCAAAAAATTGTCCCCAAACAGCACATGATGCAAAGAAAAAAAGAGGCGCACCAAGGTGGCTGTGTGACTAAGCTAAGCGACACAAGTGGCCGACACAAACACCTGGCCCATCTAGGAGTGGCACTGCAGTGTCAATCAAGACAGGATGGCACTTCCAAAAAATTGTCCCCAAACAGCACATGATGCAAAGAAAAAAAGAGGCGCACCAAGGTGGCTGTGTGACTAAGCTAAGCGACACAAGTGGCCGACACAAACACCTGGCCCATCTAGGAGTGGCACTGCAGTGTCAGGCAGGATGGCCCTTCCAAAAAATTGTCCCCAAACAGCACATGATGCAAAGAAAAAAAGAGGCACACCAAGGTCGCTGTGTGACTAAGCTAAGCGACACAAGTGGCCGACACAAACACCTGGCCCATCTAGGAGTGGCACTGCAGTGTCAATCAAGACAGGATGGCACTTCCAAAAAATTGTCCCCAGACAGCACATGATGCAAAGAAAAAAAGAGGCGCACCAAGGTTGCTGTGTGACTAAGCCAAGCGACACAAGTGGCCGACACAAACACCTGGCCCATCTAGGAGTGGCACTGCAGTGTCAGGCAGGATGGCCCTTCAAAAAAATTGTCCCCAAACAGCACATGATGCAAAGAAAAATGAAAGAAAAAAGAGGTGCAAGATGGAATTGTCCTTGGGCCCTCCCACCCACCCTTATGTTGTATAAACAGGACATGCACACTTTAACGAACCCATAATTTCAGCGACAGGGTCTGCCACACGACTGTGACTGAAATGACTGGTTGGTTTGTGCCCCCACCAAAAAAGAAGCAATCAATCTCTCCTTGCACAAACTGGCTCTACAGAGGCAAGATGTCCACCTCATCATCATCCTCCGATTCCTCACCCCTTTCACTGTGTACATCCCCCTCCTCACAGATTATTAATTCGTCCCCACTGGAATCCACCATCTCAGGTCCCCGTGTACTTTCTGGAGGCAATTGCTGCTGGTGAATGTCTCCACGGAGGAATTGATTATAATTAATTTTGATGAACATCATCTTCTCCACATTTTCTGGAAGTAACCTCGTACGCCGATTGCTGACAAAGTGAGCGGCTGCACTAAACACTTTTTCGGAGTACACACTGGAGGGAGGGCAACTTAGGTAGAATAAAGCCAGTTTGTGCAAGGGCCTCCAAATTGCCTCTTTTTCCTGCCAGTATACGTACGGACTGTCTGACGTGCCTACTTGGATGCGGTCACTCATATAATCCTCCACCATTCTTTCCATGGTGAGAGAATCATATGCAGTGACAGTAGACGACATGTCAGTAATCATTGGCAGGTCCTTCAGTCCGGACCAGATGTCAGCACTCGCTCCAGACTGCCCTGCATCACCGCCAGCAGGTGGGCTAGGAATTCTTAGCCTTTTCCTCGCACCCCCAGTTGCGGGAGAATGTGAAGGAGGAGATGTTGACGGGTCACGTTCCGCTTGACTTGACAATTTTCTCACCAGCAGGTCTTTGAACCTCTGCAGACTTGTGTCTGCCGGAAAGAGAGATACAACGTAGGTTTTAAATCTAGGATCGAGCATGGTGGCCAAAATGTAGTGCTCTGATTTCAACAGATTGACCACCCGTGAATCCTGGTTAAGCGAATTAAGGGCTCCATCCACAAGTCCCACATGCCTAGCGGAATCGCTCTGTTTTAGCTCCTCCTTCAATGTCTCCAGCTTCTTCTGCAAAAGCCTGATGAGGGGAATGACCTGACTCAGGCTGGCAGTGTCTTCGGGCCACCGACAGCATCTCTTGCACGCCCCTGTCGCTTTTTAAATAATTCTGCACCACCAAATTCAATGTATGTGCAAAACATGGGACGTGCTGGAATTTGCCCAGATGTAATGCACGCACAATATTGCTGGCGTTGTCCGATGTCACAAATCCCCAGGAGAGTCCAATTGGGGTAAGCCATTCTGCGATGATCTTCCTCAGTTGCCGTAAGAGGTTGTCAGCTGTGTGCCTATTCTGGAAAGCGGTGATGCAAAGCGTAGCCTGCCTAGGAACGAGTTGGCGTTTGCGAGATGCTGCTACTGGTGCAGCCGCTGCTGTTCTTGCTGCGGGAGGCAATACATCTACCCAGTGGGCTGTCACAGTCATATAGTCCTGAGTCTGCCCTGCTCCACTTGTCCACATGTCCGTGGTTAAGTGGACATTGGGTACAACTGCAGTTTTTAGGACACTGGTGAGTCTTTTTCTGAGGTCTGTGTACATTTTCGGTATCGCCTGCCTAGAGAAATGGAACCTAGATGGTATTTGGTACCGGGGACACAGTACCTCAATCAAGTCTATAGTTGCCTCTGAATTAACGATGGATACCGGAACCACGTTTCTCACCGCCCAGGCTGCCAAGGCCTAAGTTATCTGCTTTGCAGCAGGATGACTGCTGTGATATTTCATCTTCCTCGCAAAGGACTGTTGGACAGTCAATTGCTTACTGGAAGTAGTACAAGTGGTCTTCCGACTTCCCCTCTTGGATGACGATCGACTCCCAGCAGCAACAACAGCAGCGCCAGCAGCAGTAGGCGTTACACTCAAGGATGCATCGGAGGAATCCCAGGCAGGAGAGGACTCGTCAGACTTGACAGTGACATGGCCTGCAGGACTATTGGCTTTCCTGGGTAAGGAGGAAATTGACACTGAGGGAGTTGGTGGTGTGGTTTGCAGGAGCTTGGTTACAAGAGGAAGGGATTTAGTGGTCAGTGGACTGCTTCCGCTGTCACCCAAAGTTTTTGAACTTGTCACTGACTTATGATGAATGCGCTGCAGGTGACGTATAAGGGTATAAGGGAGGATGTTCCGAGGTGGTTAACGTCCTTACCCCTACTTATTACATCTTGACAAAGGCAACACACGGCTTGACACCTGTTGTCAGCATTTGTGTTGAAATAATTCCACACCGAAGAGCTGATTTTTTTTGTATTTTGACCAGGCATGTCAATGGCCATATTCCTCCCATGGACAACAGGTGTCTCCCCGGGTGCCTGACTTAAACAAACCACCTCACCATCAGAATCCTCCTTGTCAATTTCCTCCCCAGCGCCAGCAACACCCATATCCTCATCCTGGTGTACTTCAACAGTGACATCTTCAATTTGACTATCAGGAACTGGGCTGTGGGTGCTCCTTCCAGCACTTGCAGGGGGCGTGCAAATGGTGGAAGGCGCAAGCTCTTCCCGTCCAGTGTTGGGAAGGTCAGGCATCGCAACCGACACAATTGGACTCTCCTTGGGGATTTGTGATTTTGAAGAACGCACAGTTCTTTGCTGTGCTTTTGCCAGCTTAAGTCTTTTCTTTTTTCTAGCGAGAGGATGAGTGCTTCCATCCTCATGTGAAGCTGAACCACTAGCCATGAACATAGGCCAGGGCCTCAGCCATTCCTTGCCACTCTGTGTCGTAAATGGCATGTTGGCAAGTTTACGCTTCTCCTCAGACGCTTTTAATTTAGATTTTTGGGTCATTTTACTGAACTTTTGTGTTTTGGATTTTACATGCTCTCTACTATGACATTGGGCATCGGCCTTGGCAGACGACGTTGATGGCATTTCATCGTCTCGGCCATGACTAGTGGCAGCAGCTTCAGCACGAGGTGGAAGTGGATCTTGATCTTTCCCTTTAACCTCCACATTTTTGTTCTCCATTTTTTAATGTGTGGAATTATATGCCAGTATCAATAGCAATGGCCTACTACTATATTTACTGCGCAAAACTAAAATGCACCACAGGTATAGAATGTAGATGGATAGTATACTTAATGGATGACGAGTGACGACACAGAGGTAGGTACAGCAGTGGCCTACCGTACTGCTATAAGTATATATATAGTATACTGGTGGACACTGTCCGCAAACTGCAAAACTGTCTAAAATGCACCACAGGTATAGAATGTAGATGGATAGTATACTTAATGGATGACGAGTGACGACACAGAGGTAGGTACAGCAGTGGCCTACCGTACTGCTATAAGTATACATATAGTATACTGGTAGACACTGTCAGCAAACTGCAAAACTGTCTAAAATGCACCACAGGTATAGAATGTAGATGGATAGTATACTTAATGGATGACGAGTGACGACACAGAGGTAGGTACAGCAGTGGCCTACCGTACTGCTATAAGTATATATATAATAAACTGGTGGACACTGTCAGCAAACTGCAAAACTGTCTAAAATGCACCACAGGTATAGAATGTAGATGGATAGTATACTTAATGGATGACGAGTGACGACACAGAGGTAGGTACAGCAGTGGCCTACCGTACTGCTATAAGTATATATATAGTATACTGGTGGACACTGTCAGCAAACTGCAAAACTGTCTAAAATGCACCACAGGTATAGAATGTAGATGGATAGTATACTTAATGGATGACGAGTGACGACACAGAGGTAGGTACAGCAGTGGCCTACCGTACTGCTATAAGTATATATATAATAAACTGGTGGACACTGTCAGCAAACTGCAAAACTGTCTAAAATGCACCACAGGTATAGAATGTAGATGGATAGTATACTTAATGGATGACGAGTGACGACACAGAGGTAGGTACAGCAGTGGCCTACCGTACTGCTATAAGTATATATATAATAAACTGGTGGACACTGTCAGCAAACTGCAAAACTGTCTAAAATGCACCACAGGTATAGAATGTAGATGGATAGTATACTTAATGGATGACGAGTGACGACACAGAGGTAGGTACAGCAGTGGCCTACCGTACTGCTATAAGTATATATATAGTATACTGGTGGACACTGTCAGCAAACTGCAAAACTGTCTAAAATGCACCACAGGTATAAAATGTAGATGGATAGTATACTTAATGGATGACAAGTGACGACACAGAGGTAGGTACAGCAGTGGCCTACCGTACTGCTATAAGTATATATATAATAAACTGGTGGACACTGTCAGCAAACTGCAAAACTGTCTAAAATGCACCACAGGTATAGAATGTAGATGGATAGTATACTTAATGGATGACGAGTGACGACACAGAGGTAGGTACAGCAGTGGCCTACCGTACTGCTATATATAGTATACTGGTGGACACTGTCAGCAAACTTCAAATCTAAAATGCACCACAGGTATAGAATGTAGATGGATAGTATACTTAATGGATGACGAGTGACGACACAGAGGTAGGTACAGCAGTGGCCTACCGTACTGCTATATATAGTATACTGGTGGACACTGTCAGCAAACTGCAAAACTAAAATGCACCACAGGTATAGAATGTAGATGGATAGTATACTTAATGGATGACGAGTGACGACACAGAGGTAGGTACAGCAGTGGCCTACCGTACTGCTATATATAGTATACTGGTGGACACTGTCAGCAAACTGCAAAACTAATATGCACCACAGGTATAGAATGTAGATGGATAGTATACTTAATGGATGACGACACAGAGGTAGGTACAGCAGTGCACTCTGCACTGTACTCCTCCTATATAATATTAATTATACTGGTGGTCCCCACTCCCAGTCCCCACAATAAAGCAGCACACTGAGCACAGATATGGAGTGTTTTTCAGGCAGACAACGTATACTGGTGGTCACTGTCAGCAAAACTCTGCACTGTACTCCTGCTATAGCTGCTCCCCAGTCCCCACAATTAAGCAGTGTGAGCACTCAGCACAGATATATTATGCAGCACACTGAGCACAGATATGGTATGGAGCATTTTTTTCAGGCAGAGAACGGATAAAAACTGGTGGTCACTTATCAGCAAAACTCTGCACTGTACTCCTAACAGCTGCTCCCCAATCCTCCCCACAATTAAGCAATAAACAACCAATGAATCAAGTTCTGTCTTCTACAATAAACGGAGAGGACGCCAGCCACGTCCTCTCCCTATCATCTCCAATGCACGAGTGAAAATGGCGGTGACGTGCGGCTGCTTATATAGAATCCGAATCTCGCGAGAATCCGACAGCGGGATGATGACGTTCGGGCGCGCTCGGGTTAGCCGAGCAAAGCGGGAAGGTTCGAACCTGCCTCGGATCTGTGTAAACAAGGTGAAGTTCGGGGGGGTTCGGTTTC
Organism: Pseudophryne corroboree; assembly: GCF_028390025.1. Taxonomy (NCBI): domain Eukaryota; kingdom Metazoa; phylum Chordata; class Amphibia; order Anura; family Myobatrachidae; genus Pseudophryne; species Pseudophryne corroboree. Next base: position 852,694,518 of record NC_086444.1, on the reverse strand, counting down.
CGAGAAACCGAACCCGCTCATCACTAATATATATATATATATATATATATATATATATATTTATATTTATATATTTATATATATATTTATATATATGGCATTTTTCGGGTTTTGTGTTTTGGTTTTGGATTCGGTTCCGCGGTCGTGTTTTGAATTCGGACGCATTTTGGCAAAACCTCCCTTAAGAATTTTTGTCGGATTCGGGTGCGTTTTGGATTTGGGTGAGTTTTTTTAAAAAAAACCCTTAAAAACAGTTTAAATCATAGAATTTGGGGGTAATTTTGTTCCTATAGTATTATTAACCTCAATAACCACAATTTCCACTCATTTCCAGTCTATTCTGAACACCTCACATATCACAATATTATTTGTAGTCCTAAAATTTGCACCGAGGTCGCTGGATGACTAAGCTAAGCGACCCAAGTGGGCGGAACAAACACCTGGCCCATTTAGGCGTGGCACTGCAGTGTCAGACAGAATGGCAATTAAAAAATTAGTCCCCAAACAGCACATGATGCAAAGATAAATAGTTAAAAAAAGAGATGCAAGATGGAATTGTCCTTGGGCCCTCCCACCCACCCTTATGTTGTATAAACAGGACATGCACACTTTAACAAACCCATCATTTCAGCGACAGGGTCTGCCACACGACTGTGCCTGAAATGATTGGTTGGTTTGGGCCCCCCCAAAAAAGAAGCAATCAATCTCTCCTTGCACAAACTGGCTCTACAGAGGCAAGATGTCCACCTCCTCCTCATCGTCCGATTCCTCACCCCTTTCACTGTGTACATCACCCTCCTCACAGAGTATTAATTCGTCCCCACTGGAATCCACCATCACAGGTCCCTGTGTACTTTCTGGAGGCAATTGCTGGTAAATGTCTCCACGGAGGAATTTATTATAATTCATTTTGATGAACATCATCTTCTCCACATTTTCTGGAAGTAACCTCCTACGCCGATCTCTGACAAGGTTACCGGCTGCACTAAACACTCTTTCGGAATACACACTGGAGGGGGGGGCAACTTAGGTAAAATAAAGCCAGTTTGTGCAAGGGCCTCCAAATTGCCTTTTTTTCCTGCCAGTATACGTGCGGACTGTCTGACATGCCTAATTGGATGCTGTCACTCATATAATCCACTACCATTCTTTCAATGGTGACAGAATCATATGCAGTGACAGTAGACGACATGTCAGTAATCGTTGGCAGGTCCTTCAGTCCGGACCAGATGTCAGCACTTGCTTCTGACTGCCCTGCATTACCGCCAGCGGGTGGTCTTTGAAATTTTATCCTTTTCCTGGCAGCTCCAGTGGCGGTAGAAAATGAAGGAGGAGCTGTTGGCGCGTCATGTTCCACTTGACTTGACAAGTGTCTCACCAGCAGGTCTTTGAACATCTGCACACTTGTGTCTGCCGGAAAGAGAGATACAACGTAGACTTTAAACCTAGGATCGAGCACGGTGGCCAAAATGTAGTGCTCTGTTTTCAAAAGATTGACCACCCGTGAATCCTGGTTAAGCGAATGAAGGGCTCCATCCACAAGTCCCACATGCCTAGCGGAATCGCTCCATTTTAGCTCCTCCTTCAATCTCTCCAGCTGTTTCTGCAAAAGGCTGGCAGTGTCTGATCTGACTTCACGTGTTACAAGTTCAAAGGGTTGGAGAACCTTACACAACGTTGAAATCATTCTCCACTGTGCTTGAGTCAGGTGCATTCCCCCTCCTTTGCCTATATCGTAGGCAGATGTATAGGCCTGAGTTAACCACTTTGCAACAGGATGACTGCTGTGGTATTTCATCTTCCTCGCAAAGGACTGTTGGACAGTCAATTGCTTACTGGAAGTAGTACAAGTGGTCTTCCGACTTCCCCTCTGGGATGACGATTGACTCCCAGCAGCAACAACAGCAATGCCAGCAGCAACAGCAGCGTTCCACTCAAGGATCCATTGGAGGAATCCCAGTTAGGAGAGGACTCGTCAGACTTGCCAGTGACATGGCCTGCAGGACTATTGGCAGTCCTGTCTAAGGAGAAAATTGACATTGAGGGAGTTGGTGGGGTGGTTTGCAGGAGCTTGGGTACAAGAGGAAGAAGGGATTTAGTTGTGAGTGGACTGCTTCCGCTGTCACCCAAAGTTTTTAAACTCTTCAATGACTTCTGATGAATGCGCTCCAGGTGACGTATAAGGGAGGATATTCCTAGGTGGTTAACATCCTTACCCCTACTTATTACAGCTTGACAAAGGCAACATACGGCTTGACACCTGTTGTCCGCATTTCTGTTAAAAAAAATCCACACCGAAGAGGTGATTTTTTTTGTATTTTGACCAGGCATGTCAATGGCCTTATTCATCCCACGGACAACAGGTGTCTCCCCGGGTGCCTGACTTAAACAAACCACCTTACCATCAGAATCCTCCTCGTCAATTTCCTCCTCAACGCCAGCAACACCCATATCCTCATCCTGGTGTACTTCAACAGTGACATCTTCAATTTGAATATCAGGAACTGGACTGTGGGTGCTCCTTCCAGCACTTGCAGGGGGCGTGCAAATGGTGGAAGGAGCCACCTCTTCCCGTCCAGTGTTGGGAAGGTCAGGCATCGCAACCGACACAATTGGACTCTCCTTGGGGATTAGTGATTTAGAAGAACGCACAGTTCTTTGCTGTGCTTTTGCCAGCTTAACTCTTTTCATTTTTCTAGTGGGAGGATGAGTGCTTCCATCCTCATGTGAAGCTGAACCACTAGCCATGAACATAGGCCAGGGCCTCAGCCGTTCCTTGTCACTCTGTGTCGTAAATGGCATATTGGCAAGTTTACGCTTCTCCTCAGACGCTTTTAATTTAGATTTTTGGGTCATTTTACTGAACTTTTGTATTTTGGATTTTACATGCTCTCTACTATGACATTGGGCATCGGCCTTGACAGACGATGTTGATGGCATTGAATCGTCTCTGCCATGACTAGTGGCAGCAGCTTCAGCATTAGGTGGAAGTGGATCTTGATCTTTCCCTATTTTACCCTCCAAATTTTTTAATGTGTGGAATTATATGCCAGTAATATATCTGGAATTAGACGGCAGTAATGTCTGGAATTAGATACCACTAGATAGATACCAGATACCACTGTGACTGGAATGATGATGACCTACGCACAGTGACAGGACACTACCATAGCACCCTACAGCAGCAAGATGCAGCACAAGACACTGGACTTTTAGTAATGTACTGTAGTATACTGGTCACCACAATGCAGCACAAGACAATGAGCAGTGATCCTGAGCACTGATGAGGATACTAGAACTGACACTGAGCAGCGAGATGCAGCACTGGACTATTGTACTGTAGTATACTGGTCACCACAATGCAGCACTGATTCTGAGCACTGATATTGAGCACTGATGAGGATACTAGAACTGACACTGAGCAGCGAGATGCAGCACTGGACTATTGTACTGTAGTATACTGGTCACCACAATGCAGCACTGATTCTGAGCACTGATATTGAGCACTGATGAGGATACTAGAACTGACACTGAGCAGCGAGATGCAGCACTGGACTATTGTACTGTAGTATACTGGTCACCACAATGCAGCACAAGATAATGAGCACTGATCCTGAGCACTGAGGAGGATACTAGAACTGACACTGAGCAGCGAGATGCAGCACTGGACTATTGTACTGTAGTATACTGGTCACCACAATGCAGCACAAGACAATGAGCAGTGATACTGAGCACTGATGAGGATACTAGAACTGACACTGAGCAGCGAGATGCAGCACTGGACTATTGTACTGTAGTATACTGGTCACCACAATGCAGCACAAGACAATTTGCAGTGATCCTGAGCACTGATGAGGATACTAGAACTGACACTGAGCAGCGAGATGCAGCATTGGACTATTGTACTGTAGTATACTGGTCACCACAATGCAGCACAAGACAATGAGCAGTGATACTGAGCACTGATGATGAGGATACTAGAACTGACACAGAGCAGCGAGATGCAGCACTGGACTATTGTACTGTAGTATACTGGTCACCACAATGCAGCACAAGACAATGAGCAGTGATACTGAGCACTGATGAGGATACTAGAACTGACACTGAGCAGCGTGATGCAGCACTGGACTATTGTACTGTAGTATACTGGTCACCACAATGCAGTACAAGACAATGAGCAGTGATACTGAGCACTGATGAAGATACTAGAACTGACACTGAGCAACGAGATGCAGCACTGGACTATTGTACTGTAGTATACTGGTCACCACAATGCAGCACAAGACAATGAGCAGTGATACTGAGCACTGATGAGGATACTAGAACTGACACAGAGCAGCACTGGACTATTAGTAATGTACTGTAGTATACTGTCACCACAATGCAGCACAAGACAATGAGCAGTGATACTGAGCACTGATGAGGATACTATAACTGACACTGAGCAGCAAATGCAGCACTGGACTATTAGTAATATACTGGTACAGTGATACTGAGCACTGATGAGGATACTAGAACTGACACAGAGCAGCACTGGACTATTAGTAATGTACTGTAGTATACTGGTCACCACAATGCAGCACAAGACAATGAGCGGTGATACTAAGCACTGATGAGGATACTAGAACTGACACTGAGCAGCAAGATGCAGCACTGGACTATTGTACTGTAGTATACTAGTCACCATAAGTCAGCACTGATACTGAGCACTGATATTGAGCACTGATGAGGATACTACAACTGACACTGAGCAGCGAGATGCAGCACTGGACTATTGTACTGTAGTATACTGGTCACCACAATGCAGCACAAGACAATGAGCACTGATCCTGAGCACTGATGAGGATACTAGAACTGACACTGAGCAGCAAGATGCAGCACTGGACTATTGTACTGTAGTATACTGGTCACCACAATGCAGCACTGATACTGAGCACTGATATTGAGCACTGATGAGGATACTAGAACTGACACTGAGCAGCGAGATGCAGCCCTGGACTATTATACTGTAGTATACTGGTCACCACAATGCAGCACAAGACAATGAGCACTGATCCTGGGCACTGATGAGGATACCAGAACTGACACTGAGCAGCAAGATGCAGCACTGGACTATTGTACTGTAGTATACTGGTCGCCACAATGCAGCACAAGACAATGAGCAGTGATACTGAGCACTGATGAGGATACTAGAACTGACACAGAGCAGCGAGATGCAGCACTGGACTGTTGTACTGCAGTATACTGGTCACCACAATGCAGCACTGATTCTAAGCACTGATATTGAGCACTGATGAGGATACTAGAACTGACACTGAGCAGCGTGATGCAGCACTGGACTATTGTACTGTAGTATACTGGTCACCACAATGCAGCACAAGACAATGAGCAGTGATACTGAGCACTGATGAGGATACTAGAACTGACACTAAGCAGCGAGATGCAGCACTGGACTATTGTACTGTATTATTCTGGTCACCACAATGCAGCACAAGACAATGAGCAGTGATTCTGAGCACTGACGAGGATACTAGAACTGACACTGAGTAGCGAGATGCAGCACTGGACTATTGTACTGTAGTATACCAGTCACCACAATGCAGCACCAGACAATGAGCAGTGATACTGAGCACTGATGAGGATACTAGAACTGACACAGAGCAGCAAGATGCAGCACTGGACTATTAGTAATGTAATGTAGTATACTGGTCACCACAATGCAGCACAAGACAATGAGCAGTGGTACTGAGCACTGATGAGGACACTAGAACTGGCACAGAGCAGCAAGATGCAGCACTGGACTATTAGTAATATACTGTAGTATACTGGTCACCACAATGCAGCACAAGACAATGAGCAGTGATACTGAGCACTGATGAGGATACTAGAACTGACACAGAGCAGCACTGGACTATTAGTAATATACTGTAGTATACTGTCACCACAATGCAGCACAAGACAATGAGCAGTGATACTGAGCACTGATGAGGATACTATAACTGACACTGAGCAGCAAATGCAGCACTGGACTATTAGTAATATACTGTAGTATACTGGTCACCACAATGCAGCACAAGACAATGAGCGGTGATACTGAGCACTGATGAGGATACTAGAACTGACACTGAGCAGCAAGATGCAGCCCTGGACTATTAGTAATGTACTGTAGTGTACTGAACACCACAATGCAGCACAAGACAATGAGCAGTGATACTGAGCACTGATGAGGATACTAGAACTGACACTGAGCAGCAAGATGCAGCACTGGACTATTGTACTGTAGTATACTGGTCACCACAAGGCAGCACTGATACTGAGCACTGATGAGGATACTAGAACTGACACTGAGCAGCGAGATGCAGCACTGGACTATTGTACTGTAGTATACTGGTCACCACAATGCAGCACAAGACAATGAGCAGTGATCCTGAGCACTGATGAGGATACTAGAACTGACACTGAGCAGCGAGATGCAGCACTGGACTATTGTACTGTAGTATACTGGTCACAACAATGCAGCACAAGACAATGAGCAGTGATACTGAGCACTAATGAAGATACTAGAACTGACACTGAGCAGCGAGATGCAGCACTGGACTATAGTACTGTAGTATACTGGTCACCACAATGCAGCACAAGACAATGAGCAGTGATACTGAGCACTGGTGAGGATACCAGAACTGACACCGAGCAGCGAGATGCAGCACTGGACTATTGTACTGTAGTATACTGGTCACCACAATGCAGCACAAGATAATGAGCAGTGATACTGAGCACTGACGAGGATACTAGAGATGACACAGAGCAGCAAGATGCAGCACTGGACTATTAGTAATGTACTGTAGTATACTGGTCACCACAATGCAGCACAAGACAATGAGCAGTGATACTGAGCACTGATGAGGATACTAGAACTGACACAGAGCAGCAAGATGCAGCACTGGACTATTAGTAATATACTGTAGTATACTAGTCACCACAATGCAGCACAGTACAATGAGCGGTGATACTGAGCACTGATGAGGATACTAGAACTGACACAGAGCAGCAAGATGCAGCACTGGACTATTAGTAATATAATGTAATATACTGTCACCACAATGCAGCACAAGACAATGAGCAGTGATACTGAGCACTGATGAGCATACTAGAACTGACACAGAGCAGCAAATGCAGCACTGGACTATTAGTAATATAATGTAGTATACTGGTCACCACAATGCAGCACAAGACAATCAGCAGTGATACTGAGCACTGATGAGGATACTAGAACTGACACAGAGCAGCAAGATGCAGCCCTGGACTATTAGTAATGTACTGTAGTATACTGAACACCACACAATGCAGCACAAGACAATGAGCAGTGATATTGAGCACTGATGAGGATACTAGAACTAACACTGAGCAGCAAGATGCAGCACTGGACTATTGTACTGTAGTATACTGGTCACCACAAGGCAGCACTTATACTGAGCACTGATACTGAGCACTGATGAGGATACTAGAACTGACACTGAGCCGCGAGATGCAGCACTGGCCTTTGTACTGTAGTATACTGGTCACCACAATGCAGAACAAGACAATGAGCACTGATCCTGAGCACTGATGAGGATACTAGAACTGACACTGAGCAGCAAGATGCAGCACTGGACTATTGTACTGTAGTATACTGGTCACCACAATGCAGCACTGATACTGAGCACTTATATTGAGCTGATATTGAGCTTTCCACTCGCTCTCTCTACAATGCACGAGTGAAAATGGCGGTGACGCGCGGCTCTTTATGTGGAATCCGAATCTCGCGAGAATCCGACAGCGGGTTGATGATGTTTTGCCTCGTTCGGGTTTTCCAAGTCAGGCTGGAAGAACCGAGGCTGCCTCGGACCCGTGTAAACCACGTGGAGTTCGGGGGGGTTCGGTTCTCGGAGAACCGAACCCGCTCATCTCTAGTTATAAGGCAGTGATCCCTATGGCTACATGTATTTTTAATTAAGGTTTCAGTGTATTTTCATCAGCAAGTAGATCTTACTAACTGCTATGAGGCTCATTTACATTTGGTTGTAAGACTTAAATCCCGCCATGGTCAAAATACTGTCATTTAAAATACCAACAAGGTCAAAATACTGACATTTAAAATGTCGACAGGTCAAAAGGTCGATAACCAGTTTTTCATGATTTTTTCATTGAAACCGACTTGTTCATACTTTACCATCCCTGGGTGGGGAATATCATAGTAGTGAGCCAAGCGCAGCGAGGCCCCGTTCCCAAAGCATGGCGAGCGCAGGGAGCTATGCGAGGGGATACAGTACACTTATACGGTGTCCATGTCGACCTATGTTGACATATACACCAAAAAAAATTTTTAAACTTGTGTCTACTTTTTGACCTATTGACATTTTAAATGTCGGGTTTTTGACCTTGTTGGTATTTTAAATGTCGGTATTTTGACCTTGTCGGTATTTTGACCTTGTTGGGATTTTGACCATCTGTCAATTGTTGTCAGTTTTTTAACCGTCGGGATTTTGATTGTAGGTATTTCATACTAAACCCGGCAGATGTGGGCCTGTTATTATAAATGAACTATGCAGCTTGCCTGTTTTTTAGTTTAACAAAATAGTTCTTCCAATATCCGTAATATTGTAATTTCATTGAATGTGTATTACCTTCACACTTTTGAGGTCAACAGTGATTTTCAGTAATATATGACTAATAAAATATTCCAGGTAGCTGTAATTGTTGAAATCTTGAGATGCTTTGTCATATTGCCAAAGGCAAAGAATTTTTTGACTTTCATGGTATACCTGAGTTATTCAACATAAATCAGTCTAGATAACAAACTTTAGATTTCAGAAATAGGTAAAACAGATGTTATATTGACTTGCCCATAAATCATGTCAAAGTAGCCCTGTTTTATTTGAACCATTTCATTACTAGAGCTTAATATTGGTTCTTCTTATATCTGATCTAAATTTCTAAGAAGGCATGCTTTTCAATGAATATTTGACATGCATATAAATAGACTTTATTGGTATGAAGTATACTTTGATGTCCTGGGATTTGTGACTTCAATTAATGATTACGGGCCTTATTCAGATTTGTTAGCCTGTTGTACTGCAGGGGGGGGGGGGGGGGGGGCAGATGTAACATATACACAGAGAGTTAGATTTGGGTTGGGTGTGTTCAAACTGAAATCTAAATTGAGGTGTAAAAATAAATATGTACCATGCACAGAAACAATATAACCCACCTAAATCTAACTCTCTCTGCATATGTTACATCTGCCCCACCTGCAGTGCAACATGGTTTTGACCATTAGTGTGTTTTTTGGATTTGCTAACAAACCTGAATAACCCCCTATATCACTATGCATGTTGTTTAGATTAGAGTAATTTTGGTTCTGTTTGTCTTTCTATAGTGTTGGAAGTAATTGTTTCATTCCTCTTGGGTGCCACATTTTCCAGTGTATAATTGAGGGTTCCGCATGCACGCAAGTACTCACTGGTAGATGTGGGAAGAGCACACATCTCTCCCCCCGCTCAGCACAGCGCGATGTGTGCTGAGCGTGCGGGGGTAGCGGGGGGGGCGCTCATTTCACCCAGCAGGGGCTGCGCATCACTATCGCTGTGAGGGGTACACACGAAGAGATCACTGCTTAAAATCTAAGCAATCTAGTCAGATTGCTTAGATTTTAAGCAGCGATCGCTCCGTGAGTACCCCCCTTTAGAATTGTTTCCTCTGCACAACTGATAAATTCTATTAAACCCATCATTGTTTATTTGCAGAGCACTACAGTGCTCCTCAGACCATGGACAAATAAGACTGATGCATGGATAAATAAGATTGATGAATGGACAAATAAGATTGATAAAACGGAGGTGAGAACAAAAGTTAGAAATGTCTCTGCTTCTAAGACCTTACAATTTAGGGGGTAATTCAAACTTGATCGCTAGGCTGCATTCTCTCACAGCCTGTGATCAGGTCCGAACTGCGCATGCTTATGCACCGCAATGCGCAGGCACATCGGACTACTGCACCGGGCATTGGTGCATAGCGACGGGATGGTGCGAAAAAAGCGATCGCATGGGCGATCACAAGGAGATTGACAGGAAAAGGGCATTTGTGAGTGTCTGGAAAAATGCAGGCATGTCCAAGCGTTTGCAGGGCGGGTGTCTGACGTCAAATCCGGTCCCGTACAGGCTGATGTGATCGCAGCGGCTCAGTAAGTCCTGGGCTGCGCAGAGACTGCACAATATCTGTTTGTACAGCTCTGCTCCACATGCATTCACACACTTGCACAGCTCAAATACCCTCCCCCTGTACGCGGCAACTATCTGATCATCTAAAATCGCTGCCCAGCGATCAGGTCTGAATTAGGCCCTTAGAGTTAGACAAAGGGTTAAGGCATGATAAATGGAGATTAGCAGTCTAACTTAGTAAGAATAGTATTACTAGCAACTTGTACAAATTTAGTAATGCAAATAGATGGCTGCAACTTCAAATAATATAAAAGTCACAGTAATGAATTAAGTACTATCATTGAGAATGGTAAGGACAATGGGGCTAATTCAGAACTGATCGCTGCTGTGCATTTTTGCACAGCAGCCGATCAGGTCTGAACTGTGAATGTACCGGCACCGCAGTGCGCCGGGGCATGCCAAACAGCCGACGGCTGTCTTAGTCGTGTGATCGCCTATGCCTGATTGACAGACAGAGGCGGTCGCTGGGCAGGATGGGGCGGGCCGGCTGTGTTTGCCTGCCGTTTAGGGGGTGTAGTCCGGGCAACGCAGGTGATGCCCGGACCATTGGGGGGGGCGGGCCGAGGTGGCTGCGTGATGTCACACGCAGCCGCTGAGACCTGGGCAGAGACGAGTAGCTCCCTGCCAGCGCTGGCTGGGAGCTACTCTTCCAGTACAAAAGCATTGCCACTGTGCAATGCTTTAGCACTTGTGCAAGGGAGGGGGGGGTAGGGCCTGACATGCGGGGCGGACTAGCCCTGTGCTGGGCGTCCCTCCGCATGTCAGGGAAACTGATCGTAGATGTGCTGAATTTAGCACATCTACGATCAAGTCTGAATTAGGCCCAATATTAATTCATCTTAAATGGCTAATTGATGCTGATGTTCAACATCATCATTGCATGTTGCGGTAGAAGCCCTGTAGCACTGCATCAGATTCACTTACAGGTGCATATACGTCTATGTCCAAGTCTTTATCACTCACATGAACTTGACAACCCTAGAATTGGCTAATGACCCTTCCCTAACCGTGTCCAGTAATAAGGACTTGTGAGTATAAGATAAAACAAAATCTACATATGCACATTTCTGGTGCAAATATGTAAGTTATATTCGACCTGATCCCAGATATAATTGTCACTCACAGCCCCCTTGCCTCAACATCCACTACTAAATCCAGAGCCAAAACAATGCATACTTCAAATTCCTATTCCCAGTTTTCAGTAACTAAAACTGGCCTTTGATATGTTATCCAGGAAACTTAGATGCACATTGTGACCAGCTGGCCAAACACTCCAGTTCCCAAATGAACTGGAGCCCAAATGGATTGGTACCCAACTGCATTATACTGTAGCCTAAATTACTTGTACAAATGATCTTGAAGTCAAATATCCCAATGCCTTAATAAAGGGGAGTACAAATCATGGAGCCCAAATGACCTGTTTTCTGCAATAAATATTGATATAAAACCATGATGCACTGGAGAACACAATGTCTTGCATAGACTGCAGTCCTAACCTGACATCCATATGCTTACAGTAAGTGCATGAATGTACTATAATTAGCTACATCTATAAATCTGCATTTGATCTGTTTGAGCACTTTGTCTAGTGCTCTCCACTGAAACATATGATGGATGCGAATCAGCGATATGTGGTGCTAAAAATTATAATTATCTGGACCACTTCCAGAATAATAATAAATATGACCCATAGACTGTTGTAAATTGACTGTTAATATTGTAGGTTTTGGGCCTCTTACTAACGGCTTTAATATTATAAAAAATATAGTTATAGTCTGTAATTTTGTTTATATTATTTAATCATTATAACAGGAATAGAAATAATTGAAATCTTAATTAACTAAAACATGCTTTGGTGCTGGTATGTGTGCTAGTGTGTATTGCATGGCAGGTAACTTTGCATTACCAGATCATTTACATGCTCACTTACATTTTGGTATTGAAGATGCAGTGCTGCTGTAAATCCTCTAATCCATAATCATTGCTGAACACATGGCATGCAGTTTAATCACTTAAATCTACTGTAAATAGTCCATGCATCAGTAAATGGAATGTGGATATTATATGAGTATCATAAACACCATAGGCTCATCAGGTCTTTAATTTCCCAAAGCATTCCCCCTTAATTGTGTTGCCCTGAAATAAAGTCAGAAGTTATACAGACTTCCTTTAAAATGAGTCATGCTGTATTTTGCAGTGATTATAGTATATCTGTAAATGTCCTCTAGGCACTATACCTCATAGTAAAGTACACAAATCTACATTATTGCACAAGATGAATTGTCATTAACTCCAAAATGATAGTCACACATTGCAACATTTGTTATCAGTCATTTTTATTGAAGGAAATGACAGTTGCAAAATTGTGAAATATACTCACACGTAACTATTTTATAATGAATGAAAATATACTACTGTATTGACAAATTTGTAGATAATCATTATACCTCGTATGTCAAATGATAAAAGTGTTAACTTTTTAACATGACATTTTTACCACAACCATTATGTTAAGTTATGCCAAGTTCCGCACTACTGTGCATGTGCGGTAGCGGTGCACGCATGTGCGAGATCTTTAGAGCCGGTGGGGGGCGTGCTCCAGACAATGCAGGTGTGTGTGGACCATTTGCGGGTTAGGCTGCAGCAGCTGCGTGATCCCTCAAGCAGCAACCCAAAAATTTGATGCCCTCCAACTGCCTTCGCAGCTAGGCTGCGTAGGCAGGGGGCAACCTTAATCATGCGAGCGCATTGCTGTATAGCGATCCGCTCACATATCAGCAGGGGGAAGCACCCAGCATGAGGAACGGCCTTGAGCTGTGCTGGGCAGCCCCCTGCATCTTACAGAAGCAAGTTGTAGTTTTGAGATTTTTCACAAAACTACAACGCAAGCTAAATTAGGCCCTTTGTCAACAATTGTCTACTCTGTGAAACTTTGCATTTAACAGTATGTAGTAATTATGTTAACCTTTGAATATCGACAGTAAAAATGTTGACATTCAAAATGTCAACTTGTACATAATGCCGACAAGGTCATTATGTCACAATGTTGACAATATATGTCAGGGTCAGGGCTAGGGTTGAGTTAGGGTTAGACTGTGGTTAGGGTAAGTTTATGGTTAGTTCTCTAACACTTTAAAAATGATTGCTGCTGTCATCCACAACTGTTGTCATCCAAAACCATTATAATGTTGACATTTCATTCCATATCCATATTTAGTAGATATGAGCGGATTCGGTTCTCAGAGAGCCAAACCCCCCCGAGCTTCACACTCCGAGCCAGAATCTGAGTCCGGCTCTGGACTTCCCGCTAGACTCATAAACCAGAACGAGGCAAAATCTTATCATCCCGCTGTCGGACTCTCGTGGGTTTTGAATTCCAAATAAACATCCACGTGGCACCACCATTTTCACTCTGGACCTGGAGAGTTAGGGAGATAGACCTCTGTCTCTCTGTGGGTGGTGGCATCGGGTGGGGTAGTGTGTGCTCTGTAGGGGTGCTGCTCCTGTCACTGTGGTATACCTGTGCTGTTAGGGGTGCTGTCTTGGCTGTCACTGGTGTTTCATGTGCTGTTAGGGGTACTGCAGCTGTACATGGGTGTTGCTATACTGGCTGTCACTGTGTTGTCCAGGCGGCAGGGGCAATATCCTCCTGTATGCTGTGAAAATACAGGGGTGCTGCCCTGTCTTGTATGCTGTAAAAATTTGGGGATGCAGTGAAAATAAATGTAAAATGGCCCTGTCTTGTATGCTGTAAAACTTGAGGGGGTGCTGTTGTTAAAATAAATGTACACTGGCCCTGTCTTGTATGCTGTAAACATTCAGGGGTGCAGTGAAAATAAATGTACACTGTCCCTGTCTTGTATGCTGTAAAAATTCAGGGGTGCTGTTGTTAAAATAAAAATACACTGGCCATCTACGCTGTAAAAATTCAAGGGTTCTGTTGTTAAAATAAAAGTACACTGGCCCTCTATACTGTAAAAATTCAGGGGTGTTGTTGTTAAATTAAAGTACACTGGCACTGTATGCTGTGAAAATTCAGTGGTGCTGTTGTCAAAATAAAAGTACACTGGCCCTGTATGCTGTAAAAATAAAGGGGTGCTGTTGTTATAATAATAATAAAAGTACACTGGTCCTGTATGCTGTAAAAATTCAGGGGTGCTGTTTTTAGAATAAAAGTACACTGGCCTGTATGCTGTAAAATACAGTGGTGCTGTTGTTAACATAAAAGTACACTGGCCCTCTATACTGTAAAAATTCAGGGGTGTTGTTAAAATAAAAGTACACTGGCACTCAATGCTGTAAAAATTCAGGGGTGCTGTTGTTAAAATAAAAGTACACTTGTCCTGTATGCTGTAAAAATACAGTGGAGCTGTTGTTAAAATAAAAGTACACTGGCCCTGTATGCTGTAAAGATTCAGGGGTACTGTTGTTAAAATAAAAGTACACTGGCCCTCTATACTGTAAAAACTCAGGGGTGCTGTTGTTAAAATCAAGGTACACTGGCCCTGTATGCTGTAAAAATTCAGGGGTGCTGTTGTTAAAATAAAAGTACACTGGCCCTTTATACTGTAAAAATTCAGGGGTGCTGTTGTTAAAATAAAAGTACACTAGCCCTGTACGCTGTAAAAATTCAGGGGTGCTGTTGTTAAAATAAAAGTACACTGGACCTCTATACTGTAAAAATTCAGGGGTGCTGTTTTTAAAATAAAAGTACACTGGCCCTCTATACTGTAAAAATTCAAGGGTGCTGTTGTTAAAATAAAAGTACACTGGCCCTGTATGCTGTAAAAATACAGATGTGCTGTTGTTAAAATAAATGTACACTGACCCTGTATGCTTTAAAAATTCAGGGGTGCTGTTGTTAAAATAAAAGTACACTAGTCCTTAATGCTGTAAAAATTCAGGGGTGCTGTTGTTAAAATAAAAGTACACTGGCCCTGTATGCTGTAAAAATACAGGGGTGCTGTTGTTAAAATAAAAGTACATTGGCCCTGTGTGCTGTAAAAATACAGGGGTGCTGTGAAAATAAAGGGGCACTGTTCTGTGTGCTGTAATAATAAAGGGGTGCTGTTCTGTGAAATGGAGAACAAAAATTTAAAGGGAATAGTGGAAGATTAGGAACCACTTCCAGTTCCTAGTACTAGTGCTGAAGCTGCTGCTGCCACCAGACATGACATTGACGATGTAATTCCATCAACGTCGTCTGCTAAGTCAGATGTCCAATGTCATAGAGAGCATGTAAAATCCAAGAAGCAAAAATTAAGAAATCAGAAAAAAAAATTATCTGTTGAGAAACGTAAAATTGGCAAGATGCCATTCATGACACAAAGTGGCAAGGAAAGGCTAAGGCCTTAGCCTGTGTTCATGACTAGTGACTCAGCTTCTCATGAGGATGGGAGCTTTCCTCCCTCTTGAAAAATTAAATAAATTAAGCATGTTAAAGCACAGGAAAAAACAACTGCGTTCAGAGATATAGAGCAAGAAAGGAGAAAAGGAACCTCCGGCGCTACTAGATAGGTTGTAAATCGTTATTGAAAAACTCCAGTGGTGTTTTATGTATAAGGAAAATATTTTTTATTTTGATTTACATGAGTAAATATGGGTATGTAAAACAACAGTAATAAAAAAAAACAGTAATATAATCAGTAATATAAAATGTGGTTGTTGTTGAAACCTAATGCTATCTATAACTGCCTATTGTTAATGTGAATCAAAATGAATACATGTACTGTACATAAAAAATTCCTTAAAAACAAATAGATTCAGAGTGTCATTAATCTCAGTTGCATGTGAGACGGTTCTAAAAACTGTGAACACCATGCAACTGTGATTCCTTTGAGGTTATTTACAAAAGGTTTGCAGCAGATACAGATTGATACATTTCTGACACAGTGTTCTAAAACAGAATACGGGTAGATACTGTTGCTGGAATGTTTCTCTGTTAAAACTCTTTAGAGTGCATGCACAGTCTAGTGAGAGGGGGAGGGCTGTCTTTCCGTTCCTAGGATTTCTGTAATGTCGCTCCTGTCTCATGTGAAGAGTGGTGTCTTTTAATGTTTATTAGCGGCTTTTAACTGATGCAAAGAACTCACATATCTTTGTCCCCTACGGGACTGGTGGGCTCAGTTCCGAGCAGTGGCGGGTCGTGTGCGCCTTTTTCCTCCGGAGCCGCGATGTTACTGCAGGCGCCTGCAGTGCTGATCCTCGTGGAGCTTGAGCGGCCGGCGTCTTCCAGGGGGGTCAGGATCTCCGGATCTGAGGTGGGTGTCAGGGGGGAGTGGTCCAACGCGTTTCACTCGGCTAAGGATGCCGTGCTTTGTCAGGGACTGTGTAATGCCGTGTCCTTCAGTTGCAACTGTCCAAATCAGTTTGATACAATGGACCCAGAACGGGAGAACTTTGTGTGACTGACAGCTGGGCCAACCAATTAACAGAGACTGGACCCTATAAGAAGGAAACCTGAAGGACACGGCATTACACAGTCCCTGATGAAGCACGGCATCCTTAGCCGAGTGAAACGCGTTGGACCACTCCCCCCTGACACCCGCCTCAGATCCGGAGATCCTAACCCCCCTGGAAGACGCCGGCCGCTCAAGCTCCACGAGGATCAGCACTGCAGGCGCCTGCAGTAACATCGCGGCTCCGGAGGAAAAAGGCGCACACGACCCGCCACTGCTCGGAACTGAGCCCACCAGTCCCGTAGGGGATGAAGATATGTGAGTTCTTTGCATCAGTTAAAAGCCGCTAATAAACATTAAAAGACACCACTCTTCACATGAGACAGGAGCGACATTACAGAAATCCTAGGAACGGAAAGACAGCCCTCCCCCTCTCACTAGACTGTGCATGCACTCTAAAGAGTTTTAACAGAGAAACATTCCAGCAACAGTATCTACCCGTATTCTGTTTTAGAACACTGTGTCAGAAATGTATCAATCTGTATCTGCTGCAAACCTTTTGTAAATAACCTCAAAGGAATCACAGTTGCATGGTGTTCACAGTTTTTAGAACCGTCTCACATGCAACTGAGATTAATGACACTCTGAATCTATGTGTTTTTAAGGAATTTTTTATGTACAGTACATGTATTCATTTTGATTCACATTGACAATAGGCAGTTATAGATAGCATTAGGTTTCAACAACAACCACATTTTATATTACTGATTATAGTACTGTTTTTGTATTACTGTTGTTTTACATACCCATATTTACTCATGTAAATCAAAATAAAAAATATTTTTCTTTATACATAAAACACCACTGGAGTTTTTCAATAACGATTTACAACCTATCCAGTAGCGCCGGAGGTTCCTTTCTCCTTTCTTGCTATCTGTCAGAATAAGGAATACTTGAAAAGAATTCCTACCCCTGGGACCTAGGCTGCACGGATAGAATCCCTCCACACATACAGAACATTTATTGGAGGGAGCGCAGAACACCCCCCCACCTGCACAAAACGCATTCAGAGATATAACAAATCCCCAAGGAGAGTCCAAGTGTGTCCGCGGTTGCAATGTCTATGCCTGACCTTCCCAAGACTGTGCGGAAAGAGGAGGCTACTACCACCATTTGCATGCCCCCTGCAAGTGCTGGGAGGGGCACCGCCAGTCCAGTTGCCGATATTGATATTGAGGATGTCACTGTAGAAGTACATCAGGATGAGGAGGATATTGGTGTAGCTGGTGCTGAGGAGGAAGTTGACGATGAGGATTCTGATGGTGATGTGGTTTGTTTGAATAAGGCACCAGTGGATACAGTTGTTGTCCATTGGATGAAAAAGTCTATTGTCATGCCTGGGCAAAATACCAAAAAAGCCACCTCTTCAGTGTGGAATTATTTCTCCACAAATCCGGACAATAGTTGTCAAGCTGTATGTTGCCTTTGTCAATCCATAATAAGGGGTAAGGACGTTAACCATATAGGAACATCCTCCCTTATACGTCACCTGCTGTGCATTCATCAGAAGTCAGTGTCAAGTTGTGAAACTTTGGGTAAGAGTGTAAGCAGTCCACTGACACCTAAATCTCTTCTTCCTCTTGTACCCAAGCTCCTGCAAGCCACACCACCTACACCCTCAACGTCAACTTCCTCCTCAGTCAGGAATGTAAGTAGTCCTGCAGGCAATGTCACTGACAAGACTGAGGAGTCCTCTCCTAACCGGGATTCCTCCAGAGGATCATTGAGTGGTACGCCTACTGTTGCTGCCGCTGCTGTTGTTGCTGCTGGTAGTCGGAAGACCATATGTACTATTTCAACTAAGCAATTGACTGTTCAGCAGTCCTTTGCAAGCAAAGCGGATTGCTGAGTCCATAACAACTATGCTGGTGTTAGATGTGCGTCAGGTATCTGCCATTAGTACAATGGGATTTAGACAGTTGATGGACGTACTGTGTCCCCAGTACCAAATCCCATCTAGATTCCACTTCACTAGGCAAGCGATTTCTGGACTGTACAGGGACATTATGAAAAGTGTCCTCAGTGTCCTGAAAAATGCGGTTGTACCTAGTGTCCACTTAACCATGGACAAGTGGACAAGTGGGGGCAAACTAAGGACTACATGACTGTGACAGCCCACTGGGTAGATGTATTGCCTTCTGCAGCAACAATAGCAGCAGTATCTCACAAATGCCAGCTCGTTCCTAGGCAGGCTACGCTGTGTATCACCGATTTCCATAAGATGCACACTGCTGACAACCTTTTACGGAAACTGGGGGACATCACTGCACAAAAGCTTACCCCACTTAGACTCTCCTGGGGATTTGTGCTATCGGACAATGCCACCAATATTGTGCGTGCATTACATGTGGGCAAATTCCAGCTTGTCCCATGTTTTGCACATACAATTAATTTGGTGGTGCAGAGTTTTTTGATAAATGACAGGGGCGTGCACAAGATGCTGTCGGTGGCCCAAAAAATTGCGGGCCACTTTCGACATTCAGCGACTGTGTTCCAAAGACTGGAGCGCCAACAAACACTCCTGAAACTGCCCTGCCATCACCTGAAGCAAGAGGTAGTAACGAGGTGGAATTCACCATTCTATATGCTTCAGAGGATGGAGGAGCAGCAAAAGGCCATTCAAACCTATACATCCACCTATGATATAGGCAAAGGAGAGGGAATGCACCTGACTCAAACGCAGTGGAGAATGATTTCTGTCTTGTGCAAGGTTCCCCAACCCTTCGAACTTGCCACACGTGATACCAGTTCAGACGCTGCCAGCTTGAGTCAGGTCATTCCCCTCATCATGCTTTTGCAGAAGCAGCTGGAGAAATTGAAGTAGGAGCTAAGACGGAGCGATTCCGCTAAGAATGTGGATGGAGCCCTTCATTCGCTTTGCCAGGATTCAAGGGTGGTCAATCTGTTGAAATCAGATCACTACATTTTGACCACTGTGCTTGATCCTAGGTTTAAAGCCTACGTTGTATCTCTCTGGTGGACACAAGTCTGCAGAGGTGCAAAGACCTGTTGGTGAGAAAATTGTAAACTCAAGCAGAATGTGACCCGTCAACAGCTCCTCCTTCATTTTCTCCTGCAACTGGGGCTGCGAGGAAAAGAAAAGAATATAATTTCCTAGTCCACTCGCTGGCAGTGATGCAGGGCAGTCAGGAGGAAGTGTTGACATCTGGTCCGGACTGAAGGAGCTGCCAGCAATTACTGATATGTCTACTGTCACTGCATATGATGCAGTCACTGTTGAAATAATGGTGGAGGATTATATCATGAAAGAATCCAAGTAGGCATGTCAGACAGTGCGTATGTATACTGGCAGGAAAAAGAGGCAATTTGGAGGCCCTTGCACAAACTGGCTTCATTTTACCTAAGTTGCCCTTCCCTCCAGTGTGTACTCCGAAAGAGTGTTTAGTGCAGCCGGTAACCTTGTCAGCGATTGGTGTAGGAGGTTACTTCCACAAAATGTGGAGAAGATGATGTTCATCAAAATGAATTATAAATTCCTCCAGGAAGACCTTTACCAGCAATTGCCTCCAGAACGTACACAGGGACCTGTGATAGTGGATTCCAGTGGGGACAAATTAATACTCTGTGAGGATGAGGATGTACACGCTGAAAGGCGTGAGGAATTGGAGGATGAGGATGAGGACGACATCTTGTCTCTGGAGAGCCAGTTTGTGCAAGGAGAGATTAATTGCTTCTTTTTTAGTAGGGGAATTAATTGCTTCTTTTTTGGTGGGGGCCCAAACAAACCAATTATTTCAGCCACAGTCGTGTGGCAGACCCTATCGCTGAAATGATTGATTTGTTAAAGTGTGCATGTCCTGTTTATACAACATAAGGGTGGGTGGGAGGTGCCAAGGACAATTCCATCTTGTACCTCTTTTTTTTCTTTTCATTATGTGCTCTTTGGGGCCTAGTTTTTCGAACTGCCATCCTGTCTGCCACTGCAGTATCACTCCTAGACAGGGCCGGCTCTAGGCACGTTCGACTAGAGCGGCCGCGCGGGGCGCCACCCTTAATGGGCGCCGCGCACTGGCGCCGCCATAGTCTTACCTGGAGCCGGCCCTGTACACTGCAGGCAGCTCTCCCCGCCGTCCCCGACCTTTCAAAACTGTGCGCTGCGCTGCGCTGCGCGGCGCCGGCGTCTGACGTCAGACGCCGCGCAGCGCGCACCAAGCGGCCGGGAACAGTCGGTGGCCCTCAGGCTCAACAGCAGCACGTCCCCTCCCAGCGTCGCCGCAGGTATGTTGGGATCGTCGGGGCCGGGCACTGGCACTGTGTGTGGGGGCACTGGCACTGTGTGTGGGGGCACTGGCACTGTGTGGGGGCACTGGCACTGTGGGGGCACTGGCACTATGTGGGGGCATTGGCACTGTGTGGGGGCATATCTGCACTGTGGGGGCACTGGCACTGTGTGGGGGCATATCTGCACTGTGGGGGCACTGGCACAGTGTGGGGGCATATCTGTCGCTGTGGGGTCATATCTGCACTGTGGGGCATTTATGAATCTTGCACTGTGGGGGCATTGGCACTATGTGGGGGCATTGGCACTGTGTGGGGGCATATCTGCACTGTGGGGGCACTGGCACTGTGTGGGGGCATATCTGCACTGTGGGGGCACTGGCACAGTGTGGGGGCATATCTGTCGCTGTGGGGTCATATCTGCACTGTGGGGGCATTTATGAATCTTGCACTGTGGGGGCATTTATGTATCTGGCACTGTGGGGGCATTTATCTGGCACTGTGGGGGGCATTCATTTATCTGGCACTGCGGGGGGGGGGCATTTATCTGTGCACTGTGAGGGGGCATTAATGTATCTGGCACTGTGGGGGCATATCTGCACTGTGGGGGCATTTATGTATCTGCACTGTGGGGGCATGTATGTATCTTGCACTGTGGGGGCATGTATGTATCTGGCACTGTGGGGGCATGTATGTATCTGGCACTGTGGGGGTATTTATGTATCTGGCACTGTGGGGGTATATCTGCACTGTGGGGGCACTTATTTATCTGGCACTGTGGGGGGCATTTATTTATCTGGCACTGTGGGGGCATATCTGGCACTGGGGCATATCTGGCACTGTGGGGGCATATCTGGCACTGTGGGGGCATATCTGGCACTGTGGGGGCATATCTGGCACTGGGGGCATTAATGTATCTGACACTGTGGGGGGCAATAATGCATCTGGCACTGGGGGCATTTATGCATCTGGCAATGTGTGGGCATTTATGTATCTGGCACTGGGGGCATTTATGTATCTGGCCCTGTGGGGGCATATCTGGCACTGTGGGGGCAATTTTATATATGGCACTGTGGGGACATATCTGGCACTGTGTGGGCATTTTTATATCTGGCACTGTGTGGGCACTTATGTATCTGGCACTCTGTGGCCATTTATGTAGCTGGCACTGCTGGGGGGGGCATGTCGCGTGTAGCTGGCACTGCTGGGGAGCATGTCGCGTGTAGCTGGCACTGCTGGGGGGCATGTCGCGTGTAGCTGGCACTGCTGGGGGGCATGTCGCGTGTAGCTGGCACTGCTGGGGGGCATGTCGCGTGTAGCTGGCACTGCTGGGGGGCATGTCGCGTGTAGCTGGCACTGCTGGGGGGCATGTCGCGTGTAGCTGGCACTGCTGGGGGGCTTGTCGCGTGTAGCTGGCACTGCTGGGGGGCATGTCGCGTGTAGCTGGCACTGCTGGGGGGCATGTCGCGTGTAGCTGGCACTGCTGGGGGGCATGTCGCGTGTAGCTGGCACTGCTGGGGGGCATGTCGCGTGTAGCTGGCACTGCTGGGGGGCTTGTCGCGTGTAGCTGGCACTGCTGGGGGGCTTGTCGCGTGTAGCTGGAACTGCTGGGGGGCGTGTCATGTAGTGTTCCCGCTAGGCGTCTGTGGCTAAGCAATGTGTCTCAGTGCTGTGCCTGGCGCAAAGTGTATAGGAGGTTCTACCTGGTGCAGTGTGTATTAGCTGCACTACTGTGTGGTGTAATGCAAATTGCCACTATTATGTGGCCACGTACCTTCCCCACGAAGTAACTCCCCTTAATTTTTGCTGCGCGCCTTCGGCGCGCACTGTCCATTCTTTGACATATAGGTATGGGAACAACAAGCAGTATGTACATCATTTTGCCCTCCTAACTTAAAAATGTGCCCTCCCTGTGATCAGCACCATGCCCTAAAAAGTGAACACTATCATGTGTAGCTGGCACTGCTGCGGGGCATGTCATGTGTAGCTGGCACTGCTGCGGGGCATGTCATGTGTAGCTGGCACTGCTGCGGGGCATGTCGTGTATCTGGCACTATACTGGAGACATTGTGTGTAAGGAACACTACTGTGGCTATGTGTAAGGCTGCTAATTGTGTGAAAATATGTTTATAGTTTGATGATATGAAGTTATGAGGCCATGCCCACTTTTCCAGAGGCCACACCCACTTTTCCGGGAGCACGCGCCTTCGGCGCGCGCATGGGGGGGGGGGGCACTTTTACATTTTCTCGCTCAGGGTGCTAGTAGGCCTGGAGCCGGCCCTGCTCCTAGATGGGCCACGTGTATGTGGCGCCCACTTGTGTCGCTTAGCTTAGTCATCCAGCGACCTTGGTGCAACCTTTTGGCCTAAAAACAATATTGTGAGGTGTGAGGTGTTCAGAATAGACTGGAAATGAGTGGACATGAATGTTATTGAGGTTAATAATACCGTAGACTCAAAATGACCCCCAAATTCTGTGACTTTAGCTGTTTTGTTAAAAAAAACATCCAGATCCAAAACCAAAACACAAAAGGGTGGTTTTGGCAAAACCAATTCAGATCCAAAACACGAGCGGAGATCCAGATCTAAAACCAAAACACAAAACCCGAAAAGTGTCCGCCGCACGTCTCTAATATTTAGCCTCCTTATACTGTAGATGGGCTTCTTCTTGTAAAAAGTCCCCAGAGAAGGATCCAACTGTAAATTGCATTGCTTTGTGATACATCCCACCAAAGGGCGCTTTAAGAGAGGAGGAGACCCGTGTGCTGCCTCCTCCGTACGGATCCCCTCCTCTCTGCAGGAGTGCTGTAGAGTCTAAGCACTAGAGGGCTCAGACTCTACTACACATGTGCAGATCATCGAGAAAATGGGGCGGCGGTCATTTTCCCAGAGATTTCTCTACTGCGCATGCGCAGAACTCTGAAAATTACCACTGCGCTATTTTCACTGGGTTTTAACAGCGCCGGGACTACGGAGTGGTGATTATTAAAAAAAATGGATGCATTGTGTGCGTTGTGGGACTCAGGGGTCCGTGGGCACCGCACACACTGCACCCATTATAGAAGCGCCAGTGATCCCACCCCTATTGCATGTATACTGGTGTTTACTTTATTAATGCCAGTATGCATGATTATTCACCTGCTGGAACAGCTCTTCCGATTGAGAGCTGTAATAACTGGACTAAGGGGGAAATGTACTAAGCTTTGGAGAGTGATAAAGTGGATAGAAGTAAAGCACCAGCCATTCAGCTTTTATCTACCATGTTACAGGCTGTGTTTGAAAAATGACAGTTAGGAGCTGATTAGTTGGTAGTTGATCTCCCTCCACTTTTTTCTCCAATGCTTAGTACATCTGTCCCTTAAGCTAGGTACACACTAGGTCAATGGATCTGCAGTCCGGCCGGTCTGCCATCCTATTTGACGATCAGTAAGTGCACACTTACCAATCGTAGGCCCGATGTGTTGTGCCTGATGTCATTACCATTCCAAGCATTTACGTGTGGGCATTTTGCTGTACCCGCCCAGTTGTGATATCAGTCACCATCACGCATTTACATGTGCTCGCCCACTTGGGATGTCAGTCACCGGTGGCCTCTGCAGCAAGTGTACTGCCCGTACACACAGCACCATGCGCCAATATATCTGTAAATATATCGGCCATTGACTGCGCTGCAGGGCTGACACATTATGTATGGGGAAAAAAGGGGAGAACCTGGATTGCACATCCTATTACTAAAGATATCAAGAGGTGCTATCATGCTGAGGCTTCTAATACTATGCTGGAGGAAGAGAGATGCAGATGCACACTCTTAGCACTAAGAACACTGATAGTAAAAATTATTTAAATAAACCCTCACAATTAACATGGATTATATAATTGAAGTTCTTAGCACAAATTTGCGCAAATATGCAGGCCCATGTACCGTGGCCAGGTGACTTCATCACATGGGGCCCTAACATTCCTAATACTATCACATTCTATAAATGTATTCAGGACTTACCTCTAAATAGGGCCTTATTAATGTGTGATCTGAAATGCAGGAACCCAGCTAATTAAAACACCTTATACTCCCAAATCACTGGAATGATATGTCCAAATCACTGGAATTAAATAGCAAAATCACTGGAATTATACATCCAAATCACTGGAATTATACATCCAAATCATTGGAATTATATGTCCAAATCACTGGAATTAAATGGCAGTGCCACTGCACATATACGGAAGTGTCAGACAGGATGGCACTAAATAAATAGTCCCCAAACAGCACATGATGATAAGAAGAAAAAGAGGTGCAAGATGGAATTGTCCTTGGGCCCTCCCACCAACCCTTATGTTGTATAAAGAGGACATGCACACTTTAACAAACCAATCATTTCAGCGACAGGGTCTGCCACACGACTGTGGCTGAAATTACTGGTTTGTTTGGGCCCCCACCAAAAAAGAAGCAATCAATCTCTCCTTATACAAACTGGTCCTACAGAGGCAAGATGTTGACCTCATCCTCATCCTCTGATTCCTCATTCCTCCTTTCACTGTTTACATCCTCATCCTCACAGAGTATTAATTCGTCCCCACTGGAATCCACCATCACAGGTCCCTGTGTACTTTCTGGAGGCAATTGCTGGTAAAGGTCTTTTTCGGAGGAATTTATAATTCATTTTGATGAACATCTTCTCCACATTTTGTGGAAGTAACCTCCTACGCCGATCGCTGACAAGGTTACCGGCTGCACTAAATACTCTTTCGGAATACACACTGGAGGGGGGGCAACTTAGGTAAAATAAAGCCAGTTTGTGCAAGGGCGTCCAAATTGCCTCTTTTTCCTGCCTGTACACCTCTTTCCTGGGTGCGTTCATTAACTCCTTTGGCCTTCAATACCACCTATACACTGATGACACACAACTCTACCTCTCCTCTCCTTATCTGTCCCCCTCTGTCCTCTCTCAGGTTTCCAGCTGCCTCTCCGCAATCTCCTCCTGGATGTCTGAGCGCTCTCTGAAGCTCAACATGGACAAAACTGAACACATCATCTTTCCCCATCCAGAGTAACACCCCCGACCAATATCTCTATCATTGTTGACAACACCACCATCTCCCCTGTTCCCCAACTCCACTGCTTGGGCATCACTCTTGACTCCTCCCTCTCCTTTGCACCCCACATCCAAGTTCTGGCAAATTCCTGTCGGTTCCAGCTAAGCAACATTGCTCGTATCAGGCCATTTGTCTCCGAGAGTGTAACTAAACTTATCATCCAGTCACTGGTCATCTCACAACTCGACTACTGCAATGTTCTCACTAACGTCGATTACTCCCATCTTGCTCCCCTCAAATCTGTCCTGAACTCCGCAGCTAGGCTTATCTTCATCTCCCACTACTCCACATCTGCCACTCCCCTTCAAAAAAATGTACACTGGCTCCCATTCCCCTACAGAATCCTAATCAAACTCCCCACCCTCACATACAAGACCATCTCTAATTCCACTGCTCCCTAAATCTCCAACCTCCTCTCCCTTCATACTCCCTCCCGCCCCCTACGCTCGACCAATGACCGCCGCCTCTCCACTGCCCTGGTCACTACTTCCCATGCTCAAGTTCAAGACTATGCCCGTGCTGCACCCCTTCAGTGGAGCGCACTTCCCCACTCCATTAGACTCTCCCCTACCTTACAAAGCTTCAAACGGGCACTAAAACTCCACCTATTCATCAAAGCATACCCTGCCGATGCATAACCTAGTCCTGGGGCCGCTCCTCCATCCCCCTGCCTCATGCCTTGAACATCTCAGCTTTGCTTGCATACTGCCATCAGGCTGCCTCCCACTTGCTTGCACCTTATATCATCTGTCTGTCGACCCTTCCCACTAGATTGTTAGCTCTTTAGAGCAGGGCCCTCTTTCCTCTTGTTATCTAAGCCATCTTCTCGACACATTTCACTCGCAGCTCTCCCCTACTTTTCTCCTGCTGGTAAAGGCTCATCTCCATCTATGGCCGCCAGCCCCTAGTAGTATGATGCTCACTCCCTCACTACTTACATCTTAGCTGTATTATGTCTTGAGAATGTGTGGTGCTCCTAGTTATCTGTACTCTATTTTTGTTATTTATTTACTGTAATGCTGTTTTGTCTCCCTGTACTGTCTTTTGTACGGCGTTGCAAAACACGTGTGGCGCCTTATTAATAAAATTTTATAATAATAATAACCACACATACGGACTGTCTGACATGCATACTTGAATGCTGTCACTCATATAATCCTGCACCATTCTTTCAATGGTGAAAGAATAATATGCAGCGACAGTAGACATGTCTGTAATCGTTGGCATGTCCTTCAGTCCGGACCAGATATAAGCTTTCGCTCCTGACTGCACTGCATCACCGCCAGCGGGTGGGCTAGGAAATCTTATCCTTTTCCTTGCAGCCCCAGTGGCGGGAGAAATTAAAGGAGGAGCTGTTGATGGGTCACGTTCCGCTTGAGTTTACAATTTACTCACCAGCAGGTCTTTGCACCTCTGCACACTCTTGTCTGCCGGAGAGACACAACGTAGGCTTTAAACCTAGGATCGAGCACGGTGGCCAAAATGTAGTACAACAGATTGACTACCCTTGAATCCTGGCAAAGCGAATGAAGGGCTCCATCCACAAGTCCCACATACTTAGCGGAATCGCTCCATCTTAGCTCCTCCTTCAATTTCTCCAGCTGCTTCTGCAAAAGCCTGATGAGGGGAATGACCTGACTCAAGCTGGCAATGTCTGAACTGACTTCACTTGTGGCAAGTTCGAAGGGTTGGAGAACCTTGCACAAGACAGAAATCATTCTCTATTGCGCTTGAGTCAGGTGCATTCCCCCTCCTTTGCCTATATCGTAGGTGGATGTATAGGCTTGAATGGCCTTTTGCTGCTTCTCCATCCTCTGAAGTATATAGAGTGTTGAATTCCACTTCATTACCACCTCTTGCTTCAGGTGATGGCAGGGCAGGTTCAGGCGTATTTGATGGTGCTCCAGTCTTTGGCACGCAGTGGCTGAATGACGAAAGTGGCCCACAATTTTTTGGGCCACCGACAGCATCTCGTGCACGCCCCTGTCATTTAAAAAAAAAATTCTGCACCACTAAATTAATTGTATGTGCAAAACATGGGACGTGCTGGAATTTGTCCAGATGTAATGCACGCACAATATTGGTGGCGTTGTCCGATATCACAAATCCCCAGGAGAGTCTAATTGGGGCAAGCCATTCTGCGATGATGTTCCTCAGTAAGAGGTTGTCAGCTGTGTGCCTCTTACGGAAAGCGGTGATACATAGCGTAGCCTGCCTAAGAACGAGTTGGCATTTGCGAGATGCTGCTACTGGTGCCTCTGCGAGAGGCCATACATCTACCCAGTGGGCAGTCACAGTCATATAGTCCTCAGTCTGCCCTGTTCCACTTGTCCACATGTCCATGGTTTAGTGGACAGTGGGTACAAACTGCATTTTGTAGGATACTAAGGACACTTTTTCTGATGTCTCTGTACATTCTTGGAATCGCCTGCCTAGAGGAGTGGAACCTAGATGGGATTTGATACTGGGGACACAGTACCTCAAACAATTCTCTAAGTCCCACTAAACTAATGGTGGATACCGGACGCACGTCTAACACCAACATAGGCCTCAGTTATCCGCTTTGCAACAGGATGAATGCTGTTATAGTTCATCTTTCTCACAAAAGACTGTTGGACAGTCAATTACTTACTGGAAGTAGTACAAGTGGTCTTCCGACTTCCCCTCTGGGATGATGATCGACTCCCAGCAGCAACAACAGCAGCGGCAGCAACAGCAACCAACAGCAGGCGTACCACTCAAGGATCCTCCGGAAGAATCCCGGTTAGGAGAGGACTCCTGAGTATTGACAGTGACATGGCCTGCAGTACTACTGACGTTCCTGACTGAGGAGGAAGTTGACACTGAGGGAGTTGGCGGTGTGGCTTGCAGGAGCTTGGGTACAAGAAGAAAGGATTTAGGTGTCAGTGGACTGTTTACGCTCTTACCCAAAGTTTCACAACTTAACAATGACTTATGATGAATGCGTTGCAGGTGATGTATAAGGGAGGATGTTCCTAGGTGGTTAACATCCTTACCCCTACTTATTACAGATTGACAGAGGCAACAGATGGCTTGACACCTGTTGTCCAGATTTGTGGAGAAATAATTCCACACCGAAGAGGTGGCTTTTTTCGTATTTTGCCCAGGCATCACAATGGGCTTCTTCATCACACAGACAGCAGGTGTCTCCCCTGGTGCCTGACTTAAACAAACCACATCACCATCAGAATCCTTATCATCAACTTCCTCCTCAGCGCCAGCAACACCCATATCCTGATCCTCGTGTACTTCCACATTGACATCTTCAATTTCAATATCAGGAACTGGACTGTTGGTGCCCCTTTCCTGCACTTGCAGGGGACGTGCAAATGGTGGAAGGAGCCAACTCTTCCTTTCCAGTGTTGGGAAGGTCAGGCATCGCAACCGCAGACACACTTGGACTCTCCTTGGGGATTTGTGATTCCATCTCAGAACGCACAGTTCTTTTCTGTGCTTTTTCCAGCTTAACTCTTTTAATTTTTCTGGCGAGAGGATGAGGGCTTCCATCGTCATGTTACGCTGGACCACTAATCATGAACATAGGCCAGGGCCTCAGCCGTTCCTTGCCACTCTGTGTCGTAAATGACATATTGGCAAGTTTATGTTTCTCCTCAGACCATTCAAATTTCATTTTTTTGGTGTCTTTTTACTGAACTTTGGCTTTTTGGATTTTACATGCTCTCTACTATCACATTGGGCATCGGCCTTGGCAGACGACGATGGCATTTCATCGTCTATGTCATGGCTAGTGGCAGCAGCTTCAGCACTAGGAGAAAGTGGTTCTTGATCTTTCCCTATTTTATCCTCCAAATTTTTGTTCTCCATTATTTTTCTGGAGTTATATAACACAATGGAGGTAATTCCAAGTTGATCGCAGCAGGAAATTTTGTAGCAGTTGGGCAAAACCATGTGCACTGCAGGGGAGGCAGATATAACATTTGCAGAGAGAGTTAGATTTGGGTGGGTTATTTTGTTTCTGTGCAGGGTAAATACTGGCTGCTTTATTTTTACACTGCAATTTAGATTGCAGATTGAACTCTCCACACCCAAATCTAACTCTCTCTGCACATGTTGTATCTGCCTCCCCTGCAGTGCACATGGTTTTGCCCAACTGCTACAAAATTTCCTGCTGCCATCAACTTGGAATTACCCCCAATATGCGGCACAGGAATGACTGATGGCTGATGCACAGGACACTACCACTAGTCTGATGCAGGACAACACAGCAACACTGTAATGGACTAGTTATTATTAACACAGCAGCACTGGACATATAGCAGCTGAGTATACCACTGTGACTGCCTGGTCACTGGAATGACTGATGGCTGATGCACAGGACACTACCACTGGTCTGATGCAAGACAACACAGCAACACTGTAAGGGACTTGTTGTTATTATTATACAGCAGCACTGGACATATGGCAGCAGAGTTTACCACTGTGACTGCCTGGTCACTGTAATGACTAATGGCTGATGCACAGGACACTACCACTGGTCCGATGCAGGACAACATAGCAACACTGTAAGGGACTTGTTATTATTATACAGCAGCACTGGACATATGGCAGCAGAGTATACCATTGTGACTGCCTGGTCACTGGAATGACTGATGGCTGATGCACAGGACACTACCACTGGTCTGATGCAGGACAACACAGCAACACTGTAAGGGACTTGTTAGTATTATACAGCAGCACTGGACATATGGCAGCAGAGTATACCACTGTGACTGCCTGGTCACTGGAATGACTGATGGCTGATGCACAGGACACTACCACTGGTCTGATGCAGGACAACACAGCAACACTGTAAGGGATTTGTTATTATTATACAGTAGCACTGGACATATGGCAGCAGAGTATACCACTGTGACTGCCTGGTCACTGGAATGACTGATGGCTGATGCACAGTGTCGAAGTCAAAAATATTACATAGAGAGAACATCCAAACTCCACAATGATGAGTCGCTATGCTTGCGAATACGCACAGCATGCACAGCAATATATGGTAACATAAACGCATTTACACAGACATGCCCAAAGATATATTCAACACATAATTCATACAGCACATAAATTACATATCAAGCACTAGACATTATAAATTTTTAAATTATATAATGGTGTATAACATCATGTATGTGTATTGTTGGAGTGGAGCAAGGTAAACATGTAATGCATGGTGTCAAAATGATCAGGAGAATGTGTGTGTCAATTTGATAGCCATGAGTAAGTTGTAGCACATTGCAATGAGTAGTTATGATTAAATGTATGAAAGCTAAAGTCACTCTTATTAGAACAATGAACTTCCTGGAAGACAGCATGCTTGCAGAAAGGAACCGGTGGCAATCTCCTGTAATTACACCATCAAGGCTGGATGTTGCTTGCATATGAACTGACCAATGACTCATCATGAATGAGAAAGTTCCCTCCCCTGGACCAATAACAGAAGACCTATACTCCCCCAACATACTCAGTGTATAGTTGATCCCACACACAAGAGCTTCCTATTTTTCCTGGGTGCTGAGCGAGATGGTGTTTTGGTGATACTCTGCTGCTGTTAGCTGGTGTTGAGGCAGAGCTAAAGATGGAGAAAATGGAGCGATTAGTGCATTGAGGGAGATGGTAATTGTAGGCTGGCTGTGTCTGTAATGAATTAGTTTGTAATAACTGCTTCCTGTGTAAATTGTAACCATATATATACTGTACATGTGATATATTGTATACATATCCTTTTAATAACAAATATATACATCAATGAGCTTTGGAACTCAGAAATGTGTGCATGTACTTGTTTTCTCTTAAGGGATGTAGTGTTTGCGATGTACAGCGCACTTTTATCATATATGGTAATAAGATGCGCCTGGCGTCTGCAGTATATATTAGAGCTGGCATTTTAAATATTTATTAGAAAGTAATTTGACTCTAACAGATGGGGGATTCATCCGGGATATCACGTTATTAATGATTGCACTGTACAAACACGGCTGTGGTCTACCAGCTAAAGATGGACGTATCTTAATGCTGCCGAATCACATCTGTTTGTTTGTTTTTTGTGTTATCAGTAAGGCACTGATATGAAATTCAAGGGACAATGTGTTTCTCACAATCTTTAAAATGCTACAGCATATTTTTATTGATGAAAACAAAGTTCAAATAAGTCATATTGTGTTTATTCAGATTGGATTGTTTATCTGTTAAGTAAATTTAAATAACATTTAAAAGTTGGTGCATAGGTATAATATAGCTGTGTTAGCATGCTGAGGCAAATTTGCAAACTTTTAAACCCAGGCCTAAAGTAACTTTTGGTGCTTGTATAGAGTGATTTCTTTGTGACAAAAGAGCCGCATGGTCTGTCCTCCATTTTGGGCTAGCCACATGGCCTGTCCACCATCTTGTTCAACCACATGGATGGGAATGAGGGGTAGGAGCAGTGGCCATTTTAGGAAGGTCACTTTATCCAACTTAGCTAAATAGCTGACTTTCAGTCTGGTTAAAACAATCAGTTTCCTTTGTCACAAATAAACAACATATATGTACAAATCCAACACCATTTATAAGCTATCAATGAATTTATTTAACCCATGCCTTAGTCAATTACAAATAGTTTCAATTGGGCCTAGTGAGAGAGAAATAGTGAGATAAATGCTTGACATGATGTAAGAAATTACACACAGATATATATTTAAAAAAAAAAAAGTTTTTTTTTTTCTTTCCAGGATTTGGTAACTCTCTGTTTGCTAGGGTAGGATAGCCATTGAAATGTTAATTAACATGTTTAACCACTTTAGTCTCTGAGAGAAACTATTCATTCAGTGTGTTTATGAATACATATGAAGGGATGAAGGGGCTCATAGGAGTGCAGTAAATGGTGTATATATATTATTATAATTATGGGTATTTATATCAGTGTATGTTTTGCAAGATAGCTATCCAATCTGAATCATAGCATTTAAATTATAGTCAATAGTCATTATAGATCTGCAAACAATCGGATACGTTTATTTGTTATACTGTATATATTTGATACAGTTCGTTAAGGGTGTAATTATATAAAAGCACAAGACACAGTTCCAGCCTAAACGTTTAGGTGAACATTCAAAGGAAGATTACCTTTGGGGGTAACTTCCTGCGAGTGTAAGGAACAATTGTGTATTGTGTAGGTGAGCAGTAGTATTTTGTTGCTCACATTTATCGTAATATAGTGTGGTATATTTAAGTGCGAATGCACTGTGAACACGTGGCACGCTGTGTGCGGTTAGCGTACGGGAACGCGCATGTGGCGCGTGACCGTGCGGTTGCGTGCATACGCAGAGTTACGTGAAGCAGCGAGCGCACGTTTTAACCACACAATAGAAATACATTTAAACAGTGGGATAAAAGCATTTGTAGTTATACCATAGCAAGTAACTATCCGATTTTAAAAGCAGATTATTATAATATTTTGTTTAAAGTGTACTACCTCTGGAGCAAGTTATCAATCAAAGGGAGTGATATTTTTCTGTACAGAAAAACATTGTGTATTTGTGCGAGCTGAAAGTAGGAGTGGACATATTGAACGCCGGAAAAAATCGGGATCCCGTGAGAGACGATGAGTTAGCAGAGGCTAGCGGCGTGAAAGGTTGGCAACCTTACGTATGACTGAAGTGGACTAGGTGGTCTAAGTGGACTAGGTGGTCTAAGTGAACTAGGTGGTCTAAGTGAACTAGGTGGATTTGTGACAGTGATCGTAGGGCTTATAGATAACAAGTATCTATAGGCTGTGCGATTGGACCGCACGTCCGTGTGTAATACGAGGCGCAACGTGATACCATTTGCGTTCTTTTCCACAAATTGCATCATCATATGCGCTTTGTAGAAGCATACGCAGACGTGATTGTGTAAACAAAGGGGTTTTTCGCTCTTCAGGAAATCTCCCTGGTGGACATTCACTGGAAAGGGTGATCTCATCCTACAAAAATTCCAGTGGAAAGATACCGAAAAGGAGTTTTTTCACTGTCTCTCTCAGGAAAAATATTCCAACAGGACCTCCACCGAAGAAATTATGGTGCTGAAGGGTCTGATAGCAGTCCGAAGGTTGGGTACATCGCGTCCCACTATTGACAGTGGTTCGTAGTATAGACCAGCATGGACTGGAGTGAGTGAAAGCACTCGGTAAGAACTTTCACCGTTTTTCCTTGTGCATTTGGGGATTGTGTATAAAAGGCCCACAATGGGAGCCAAGTGTACAAGTGAGAGGCACTCAGCAGCCAGGGTTCAGGCTGAAGAAGAAGTAGGACCAAGAGGGTCCGCAAGGTTAGTAATGTGTGGTAAGTATGGTCCGCACGTAGAGGCTTTTTGTGATGAATGAATATGTATGACTGCAGGGGATAAGGCATCATTTCCTAGAGTTGGTGAATTTTGATCCTGAGGTATTGCAGGTAGTATGTCTAACCCAAGTCATATAAGACAAGAACGGAAATATAAGAACTGTTTGAACTTGTAGCAACAATAAATAAAATAAAAACAAGAGAAAGCAAGTACACCGCCATATGTAGATGTGGAAGCAGTTACAGCCAGCATACAAACTATAGAAAATAATAAAAATGAGAAAAATATGAATGTAACCTATATATGTACTAATGAATGTCAAAGTTTTATTTAGGAGGAGAAGGCAACCTGACTGGTTTCAGCCATTTCTCATGTACTCAGAAGAGTATCCAACCGGTAAAAGAGGAGCAGTAGCCTGCAGGAGAAGTGGCTAAGACCAGTGGAACTGGTAAGTATGGAGTCATTTGAGTACATATATAGTAAAACCCCAAAATAAAGTAAAAATCAAGTAACGTCATAAATGGAGAATAACTTGTCCGCACATTAGTATTTGCCAGTAGGAAAGCGGACAGAGATAGAGTAACCCCCGGGTATTTTTTTTAGTTACCATATAAGAAGTATTAATTTCTAGTAATGCCCCTAGTCAAGATGAGCTCGGAAATGTTTGTTGGACCATGTACAGACCCTTAATACAGGATGAGAAGGATTGAATGAATACTTAGCATGACCTAGAAGCTTGTTGATTTTTTTTTCTTTTGCAGTACTAGAAAATTCTCCATCTGGATAAGATCACTGGTAAACACTAATTCGGCAAATGGGAGGAACGAGAGAAGTGCAACATTACCCTTTGACAAAACCTGCAGAAGTTACGATTGGGCCTCTATGATGCTAAACCCTTTTCTTTTTTTTTTCCTAGCAGCAGTGGCCCCTGACTAACTTAATCGACAGCGATTTTGTAAAATGTGAAATACATATATTGTACTCCCGCTCAGGAAGTACAAGGTATGTTAGATACCCTCAAAGACTAGTGTTGCATTCCACTGTTCTAGATTCATGTCCATCACAGGTCCCTATGAACTTAGGATGGACAGGACACTGAATTGATGGCTGAGTTAGTCCCAGTAGTGACACAGTATGCACAAGCTTTAAGGGGGGTAGACGACCAAGTAGTTAATCAATTCCCCGTAGTGCCCAATCCAGTTGTCAATTTAATAAAATCCCCTCCACCTCTACAAACTTATCTGTCTCCAACCTCTATTCTGTTTCTCCACAGTTTCCTCTTCATCTTTTGCGTTCACACAGGGTGGTACAATACATGGACCTGACTCTCCCAAGATTACGAGTGACAGCCTGAGTATTGTCTCCCAAGCCCTGCATTACTGTTTACAGTCCTTTCAGCCTGAGAGTGGGTCGTGCTGATACAATATGTTGATGACTTGTTGTTGTGCGCTGATTAATTTGAGTCGTCCCTGGCAGATACAAAGCAGTTTCTGTTTTGTCCCTTCCAAACAGGACACCAGGTATCAAGGGATAAACTACAGTTGTGTAGGACAAGGTTCAAATACCTGGGACGTAGTACTGGTACATGATTTGCAAATTCATACACCACATGCCTTATTGGTCCTTCAAAGTTCTGCCCAAACCCGGTATGTCTCATCAGCACGATGGCACCAGTATATTACTGCAGTGTGCCTTGTCATGCACAAAGGGTGGAGGATGAGAATACTGGTGAAGGGAAGTTTTGTATAGACACCGATATGCATGATGGTATGGAATATCTGAATCAGACCTTTACTACGAGACCAGACATAAGTGACAGCCCGATGATGAACGCAGACCTGATATTTTCTTCTTCT
The DNA here is from genome assembly GCF_028390025.1 of Pseudophryne corroboree. Taxonomy (NCBI): domain Eukaryota; kingdom Metazoa; phylum Chordata; class Amphibia; order Anura; family Myobatrachidae; genus Pseudophryne; species Pseudophryne corroboree. The sequence goes on along the minus strand of NC_086444.1, from coordinate 852,658,285 downwards.
GTTTCTCCTCTAGAGAAGTTTTTCTTCTTTGAGTTATGCTCATGGTACTCTACATTGCAAACACACAACAGTCAAATTAGGATGCAAATTTGTGTTCCCTACAGGAAAAAGAGGTCTGGAAAGTGAAGGGGTATGGTTAGGAGTCCTTAGGACTCTGGAGAGATGGACAAGGTAAGCCAGTGGCCCCCAGGACGTATCTCCCAAGCCTAGCTGAGGCAGCACATGGTCTGACTCACCTAGGGTAAGGAAGGTATGTGCAAATTGGTAAGAGCTTACTGGCGTGTACCAGGGTTCTCTTCTCAAGCAAGCAGGAAAGCAATGACCTGTCTTACTTGCATGAGGAGAACATTTGGTAAAGGTAGCACCAATAGAGCCATCCCATACTCCTCCTGCAGATGGACCTTTTTCAGGTAATACAAATCGACTTCGTACAGTTAACACCCTTTAGGAATTATTGTTATGTATTGGTGTGCACTGATGTTTTCTCAAACTGGGTAGAGACATTTCCTGCCACCACGGATGCTGCTGTGTTTACCGCAAAGAAAATTGTGCAGAAATTTGTGTGTAGATATAGTACCCCTGGGAGTAGGAGCAAAGTGTTAGCTTGAAACTGGACTATTGTGGTCATAGACACTGCCACTAGTATTATGTAGCATCGGAACCACTCCCAGATCCTCACTTAACGAATCACCCTCTTTGAAATTTTGTTTTGTTTTTGTTTTTTGGAAGACAACCTCATGTCATGATTGATCCGCACAATGATCAGAAATACACCAATGAGGTGACAGTACAGTACCTTATCGAAATGAGCCAGCATTTGAGAACTTGACAAAAGAACTTGAAGCTGTTGATTCCTGGTATGCCAAATACTAACTCTCTCGATTGTGAACCAAGAGACTGTGTGATTGTTCTTACGCTCAGGTTGCCTAATAGACAGGTGGGAAGGACCGTACCAAGTTTTGTTAACAGCACGATCCCAGTGAAAGTAGCCGAGAGAGACTTGGGTCTACGATTCCCATCGCAGGAAAGTAGGTAGTCCGGAAGGAACTCGTAAATGGAGTGAGATCGCAGAAGTATCACCAGAGAGTTTGTTCCGTGAAGACTGAGAGGCTGCACTGTTGAATACTACCTGAGCGTACTAAAAGATTACAGAAAGACCAGTCGTTGCAATTTATTTGCTATGGACAAGATTTTTTTGTTCTATCTTTCTTTTTTTTCCTGTTGACAAACATATTTTTTCAGTACATTCAATTTTTGTGAGGTTTATCATGAGGAGTCAAATGCGGGACTGGAACTGGTTCTGAAGTAAGGAGTGATTTCTTTATAGGATCCCAGGATCAGCCTATCACTTTGTAAAAGCCAGAGAGAATCAAAGGTCTAGTAGTTACAGAGTTCGGAGGTAACATGATAGGCTATTGTCTGAGGAATACTGTATTTTGTAGTTATTGTGACCCCATAATTGAAGATGAGTGCATCCAGAGATGTCAGTCTAGCAATAAAGCCGCATTTGACAGACATCCATTGAGTGATTAGCACTCACTAGTGGGTAAGGTTTTAGACCTCACAGGTACCTCTAAGACCAAAATGATGCAGGATTAGTGCCATATTCTTTAGAGTTAGCTGAGGTACTTAAATTACACAAAGGGGAGGGGACCGGTGGACAGACAGTATAATATAACTAGACCCCCTAGTCTTCAGATCCACCAGTACCATAGATAAATCCCTGGTATGTTTAAATCTCACCAATTTCAGAAAATCAAGAAATTGGGAGGTAATCAGGAACAATCAGACAATGGCTATTCACACATAGCAGATAAAGAGCTCATTAACATATGTGAAGGAAAGGTTTATTAATGGCTCTCCCCGAACTCCGAAGGTTTATGTTATCTAGGAAGGACACTACTAATAACCCTTGTTCAATGATGAAACAAACCTAGCATACGTTCCAGAAATGGAAACAATGTTCAGAGAGTGATAGGAATATACACCATGAAAATGTTATATGTCTCTTTCACGATTTGTTTGTGCTTTTTCCCTCTACCCAGCAGAACCTCTATCAAAATCCAAACATCAGTTTACAAAGACGTAGGTACATGTATGTGTGAAACGTTCGTTCAAATCTGACATCATAGGCCTTAGCACTGTCCCAGCATACTCTGTAGGTTGAATGTCGTCCCACACCCAACCAGTGGTCCCGTGACCGCCGAGTGCATATAGAGGATGTCTCGCCCTCCTCCCTGTCTTCCCCAAATATAGCTACTGTAAATGTCTGATTTGTGAAATGAATACATATGTGTGTCTAAGTCACCGATTATTGTTTGAAATATTTTTCTTCTGTTAATAATTTATGGCAGTTATTGTTTACTGCCAAAGGGTGGACTGTCGAAGTAAAAAATATTACATAGAGAGAACATCCAAACGCCACAAGAGCTTCCTGTTTTTCCTGGGTGCTGAGCGAGATGGTATTTTGGTGATACTCTGCTGCTGTTAGCTGGTGTTGAGGCAGAGCTAAAGATGGAGGAAAGGGAGCGATTAGTGCATAAAGTGCATTGAGGGAGATGGTAATTGTATGCTGGCTTGTCTGTAATGAATTAGTTTGTTATAACTGCTTCCTGTGTAAATTGTAACCATGTAACTATATATATATATATATATATATATATATATATACTGTACATGTGATACATTGTATACATATCCTTTTAATAACAAATATATACATCAATGAGCTTTGGGACTCAGAAATGTGTGCGTGTACTTGTTTTCTCTTAAGGGATGTAGTGTTTGCGACGTACAGCGCACTTTTATCGTATATGGTAATAAGATGCGCCTGGCGTCTGCAGTATATATTAGAGCTGGCATTTTAAATATTTATTAGAAAGTAATTTGACTCTAACAACAGGACACTACCACTGGTCTGATGCAGGACAACATAGCCACACTGTAAGGGGCTTGTTATCATTATACAGCAGCACTGGACATTTGGCATCAGAGTATACCACTGTGACTGCCTGGTCACTGGAATGACTGATGGCTGATGCACAGGACACTACCACTGGTCTGATGCAGGACAATACAGCAACACTGTAAGGGACTTGTTATAATTATACAGCAGCACTGGACATATGGCATCAGAGTATACTACTGTGACTGCCTGGTCACTGGAATGACTGATGGCTGATGCACAGGACATTACCACTGGACTGATGCAGCACAATCCACCACCACTGAACTGATGCAGCACAACACAGCACCATTGGACCGGACTTATACAGCAGACAAATGTCAGCAAGAGGACACAACCACTGTGACTGGACAAATACAGCATAAGACACGGACACTGAGAGAACGGAGACATGTCCTTTCTCTACACTCTCCAATGCCGGAGTGGAAATGGCGGGGATGCACGGCTCCTTATATGGAATCCAAATCCCGCGAGAATCCGACAGCGGGATGATGATGATGTGTTGCCTCGTTCTGGTTTCCGAGTTAGGCGGGAAAACCCGAGTCTGACTTGGATCCAGGATCAGATCGTGAAGTCCGGTAGGGTTCGGTTCTCAGAGAACCGAACCCGCTCATCTCTAATGCAGAGTGTATGCTCAAAGGTGGTGTGAAGCATGCAGTACACAGAGTGTACGCACAAAGGTGGTCCGAAGCATGCATTACATAGAGTGTACGCACAAAGGTGGTGTGAAGCATGCAGCACACAGAGTGTACGCACAAAGGTGGTGTGAAGCATGCAGTACACAGAGTGTACGCAGAAAGGTGGTGTGAAGCATGCAGTACACAGAGTGTATGCACAAAGGTGGTGTGAAGCATGCTGTGCACAGATTATATACACAAAGGTGGTGTGGAGCATGCAGTACACAGAGCGTATGCACAAAGGTGCAGAGTACATATACAAATACATATTTCAGAAAAGTCATGGGTGTTACTGGGTGGTAACAATGGGCATGTTATGGGAGTGTCGTGTACATGAGAATACAAGTGGCTGCATTTACAGAAATACAGCCGCTGGCATAGGAGGCCATGTTCAGATGGAGAAACTGCATCTGCCACACAGAGGTGGTGTGAAGCATGCAGTACACAGAGTGTATGCACAAAGGTGTTGTGGGGCATGCAGTACACAGAGTGTATGCACAAAAGTGGTGTGGAGCATGCAGTATGCAGAGTGTACGCAGAAAGGTGTTGTGGAGCATACAGTACACAGAGTGTATGCACAAAGGTGGCTTGAAGCATGCAGTACACGTATGCACAAAGATGATGTGAAGCATACAGTACACAGAGTGTACGCACAAAGGTGGTGTAGAGCATACAGTACACAGAGTATATACACAAAGGTGGTGTGAAGCATGCAGTACGCAGAGGGGGTCATTCCGACCTGATCGCTCGCTGCAGTTTATTGCAGCACAGCGATAGGGTCGGATCTTCGCATGCGCCGGCGCCGCAGAGCGCCGGCGCATGCTGGACGGCCGAAGGCCATTGTGCCCTAGTGATCGCCTCTGCCTGATTGACAGGCAGAGGCGGTCGCTGGGCAGGAGGGGGCTGGACGGCGGCATTAAGCCGCCATTTAGGGGGCGCGGTCCGGCTAACGCAGGCGTGGCTGGACCGTTGGGGGGGCTGCGACCCGGGCAGTGAAGAGGTTCTCCCGGCCAGCCGCAGGAGCTGTGCTGGCCGGGAGTTACTCCTCAAATGCAAAAGCATCACCGATTTGCGATGCTTTTGCATTTCTGCGGGTGGGCTGGGGGGGGGGGGGGCACTGACATGCGAGGCGGACTAGCCCTGTGCTGGGTCCCCCCCCCGCATGTCTGAGTGCCTGATCGCAGCTGTGCTAAATTTAGCACAGCTACGATCAACTCGGAATGGCCCCCAGGGTGTATGCACACAGGTGTTGTGGAGCATGCAGTACGCAGAGTGTAGACACAAAGGTGGTACGAAGCATGCAGTTTCCAGAGTGTATGCACAAAAGTGGTGTGAAGCATGCAGTACACAGAGCATATGCACAAAGGTGCAGAGTATATACACAAATAAATATTTCAGAAAAGTCATGGATGTTACTGGGTGGTGACAATGGGCATGTTATGGGACTGTCGAGTGCATGACAATACAAGTGGCTGCATTTACAGAAATACAGCCCCTGGCATAAGAGGCCATGTTCAGATGGAGAAACTGCATCTGCCGTAGGGTTGGTGCAAGTTTCGGTGGTGCGACCAATGATGGTGAACAAGGATGCACCAATTGGTATTATTAATATAGCATACACAGGGGATAATTCTGGGCATCTCAGACCTTGCACATTTACCCGCAGGGATGTACACACAAGGGGAGGAGTATATAGCTTAACATCACAGATTGGCGACCTCCAGTAGCTGTTACTGTGTATGTGTTTGCGTGCAACTCAGAATCAGTCCCCTTTTGTGCTATACTGTATGAAGCATACTTTTTTTTTTCAATCCCCTTGATCTTATAGTTGGATAATTCATTGTAACTATTGGCAGGAAGAGGTGGCCTCCATAAATACAGATTTTAGGAGTCCCTGAAAGCAGATGTTGTTAGGATTTTATAAAAAGGCCACCAAATCCATATCGATGTTGAGTCCTTTAGGTGAAAGAGATTTTTTGTATATTCACAAGGTTTCTCACTGTGACAATTTTATTTACATGACCCCCCTCCCTGGTCTTTGCAAATCCTTTCAGTTACACACAGGGGTTAAAGTATGTGTGTTTGCGGGGGGAATGAGGTGGAACTGAGTTCCACCACCTGTAATGGTAGGGGGAACTAGTTCCACCACCTCCATTGGCTTGCACAGTAATTCCCACAAAAAAACCTGTCCCATCACCTACATCAATAGATGATGCAGGTGGTGCTAGTGTTACTGATGAGCCATTTACAGCTTACCTCCCCTGGTACTCACACATGCTGTGTCTGTTGGACAGCATTCATCCCCTCTTCAATGGCTTCCTTTTCCTGCTCAGTGTATGTGAGGTCATGCTGTCACTGCTGCTGAAGTTAAGAGGAGGTATGAAGAGGAGCAGGCTCTGTGCATCTTTGAGACAAGATAAGAGGGGGCTGGAGGGACAAGAGAGGTGGGGAAGCTGCTGGAGGGATACAGGGCATGGAGCTGCTGGAGGAACACAGGCGGTGAGCTGCTGGAGTGACAGAATCAGAGATGTGTATAAGGAGCACTACTGTGGGCATTATGTGTATAAGCAGCACTACTGTTGGCATTATGTGTAAGAGGCCCTACTTATGTGGGCATTCTGTATATAAGCTGCACTACTGCTGTGGGTATTATGTGTATAAGTGGCACTACTGTGGTCATTATGCATAAGGGGCACTACAACTGTGGGCATTATGTGTAAGAGGCACTACTACTGTGGGAATTATGTATAAGGGACACTAATGTGGGCATTATATTTAAGGGACACTACTGAGTGGCATAACATTTATAGAGGGTACCGTTGTGTAGTGCATTGTGAATAAAGGGCACTACTGAGTGACGTAACCGAAATAAGGGGTATTATGGTGTAATATGAATTGGTGCACTACATGACCTATAATGTGAATAAGATTATGCTGCTGTGTGCTGCTGTGTGGTGTAATTTGAATTAGTGGTAATATAATGTGACCACACTGCTTCTTTGTGAGATCAGTGCCCCTTTATAAAGTATGGGAAGTAGGGCACTCATTTATAGTTTGCAGGGAGGTGCCGAAAACACTAGCACTGGCCCTGGCTCCGCTTAATGTGATGATGGGGTGGGGGGAGGGGGCAGGTGGCGAGTTAAATGAGTTCCACAACCTCTCCAGAACCATTTTAAGCTCTGAGGGTTAGGAGCATGTAAAATAGGAGCAAACAAGGAGCAATTTGCTTCTAGGACAAACCATGTTGTAATGTAAAGGGTGCAAAAGCATTTGTTGTTGCATGCAGAGACACTACTGGGCAGATTTGTTTATTTAACCATCCCCACAAGACAATTAAGAGGGAGACTACCTATTCAGTTTCTGGATCAGGTGAGAGTTTTCCTTGGTCCAAACACATCAGACACCTATGTATGCACTCACACCCAGACGGTAGCTGTCACAGTTGCACACCTGACAACCCACCCAGCCTATGAGTAACACCCTCCATTTGTCCTAGCACCCACTGTGTCAGACAGACTTGGCCCAAAAGGGGTAACAGGGATTTCGGATACATAGGCCATCTGTCCTAGTGCCCAGATCTATCAGACAGACCTGGCCAATAGGAAAGCAAATAACATATATGCTATTCACATTAATCTCTCTTGTAATAAAACTCAATAGCCCACACACTGGCTATTCTAAAGTTACCGCCAACAATATTGTATCACCCACAACTGCCTAACTACTTATCAAAAGCATACAGGGCCCTACAAAACTAAGTGGCCCTAGTGCACAAAAACAGTGTAATGATTAGTGAAGTGCAAGAGCAATCTGCTGTCCCCAAAGCTTCTAGACCACATTTCCTTTTTGGGTCCTCTGCTGCTGACTTGTCTTAGTCAACTGTGCCTTCTGTTTTCCCAAAGGCCACCTACCGTGGCTTCAAGGTTTCTGATGGGGTAGGGTTGTAGCTGGACCCTCTTTTTAAGGCTTTATGAATAGATTGTTAGTTCTCATATGGCATGGTCCTCGATGCTTTTGTCATCTTCGTACTCTGGGGGTAATTCAGACCTGATAACTGCAGTGCATTTTCGCACAGCGAGTCACAGATCTAAACTGCGCATGCTTATGCACCGGATGACTGCAAGGGGATCAACGGTCAGCGATGGGTTTGTGCGAAGGATCCATTTGCACGGGCATTCGCAAGGAGATTGACAGGAAGAGGGCGTCTGTGGATGTCAACTGACCGTTTTCAGGGAGTATGTGGAAAAACGTAGATGGGACCAAGCGTTTGAAGTAGAGATGAGCGGGTTCGGTTTCTCTGAATCCGAACCCGCCAGAACTTCATGGTTTTTTTCACGGGTCCGAGCAGACTCGGATCTTCCCGCCTTGCTCGGTTAACCCGAGCGCGCCCGAACGTCATCATGACGCTGTCGGATTCTCGCGAGACTCGGATTCTATATAAGGAGCCGCGCGTCGCCGCCATTTTCACACGTGCATTGAGATTGATAGGGAGAGGACGTGGCTGGCGTCCTCTCCATTTAGATTATAAGAGACTGAGAGAGATTTACTGGAGCTGACTAGGAGGAGTACTGTTACTGTAGAAGTGTAGAGACTGAGTGGAGAGAGTTTACTAGTGAGGACAGTGCAGTTTACTTTATAATCCGTTCTCTGCCTGAAAAAAGCGATACACAGCACACAGTGACTCAGTCACATACCATATCTGTGTGCACTGCTCAGGCTCAGGCCAGTGTGCTGCATCATCTATTAATATCTATATATAATATTATATATATCTGTCTGACTGCTCAGCTCACACAGCTTATAATTGTGGGGGAGACTGGGGAGCACTACTGCAGTGCCAGTTATAGGTTATAGCAGGAGCCAGGAGTACATAATATATTATATAGTGAGTGACCACCAGACACACAGTGCAGTTTATTTAATATATCCGTTCTCTGCCTGAAAAAAGCGATACACACAGTGACTCAGTCAGTCACATACCATATCTGTGTGCACTGCTCAGGCTCAGGCCAGTGTGCTGCATCATCTATTATCTATATATAATATTATATATATCTGTCTGACTGCTCAGCTCACACAGCTTATAATTGTGGGGGAGACTGGGGAGCACTACTGCAGTGCCAGTTATAGGTTATAGCAGGAGCCAGGAGTACATAATATATTATATAGTGAGTGACCACCAGACACACAGTGCAGTTTATTTAATATATCCGTTCTCTGCCTGAAAAAAGCGATACACACAGTGACTCAGTCAGTCACATACCATATCTGTGTGCACTGCTCAGGCTCAGGCCAGTGTGCTGCATCATCTATTATCTATATATAATATTATATATATCTGTCTGACTGCTCAGCTCACACAGCTTATAATTGTGGGGGAGACTGGGGAGCACTACTGCAGTGCCAGTTATAGGTTATAGCAGGAGCCAGGAGTACATATTATATTAAAATTAAACAGTGCACACTTTTGCTGCAGGAGTGCCACTGCCAGTGTGACTGACCAGTGACCTGACCACACTGACCACCAGTATAGTTAGTAGTATACTTATATTGTGATTGCCTGAAAAAGTTAAACACTCATCGTGTGACTTCACTTGTGTGTTTTTTTTTTTTTTTTATTCTATAAAAATAAAACTCATTCTGCTGACAGACAGTGTCCAGCAGGTCCGTCATTATATAATATATAATATATACCTGTCCGGCTGCAGTAGTGATATATATATATTTTTTATATCATTTATCATCCAGTCGCAGCAGACACAGTACGGTAGTTCACGGCTGTGGCTACCTCTGTGTCTCTGCACTCGGCAGGCAGTCCGTCCATAATTGTAATACCACCTAACCGTGGATTTTTTTCATTCTTCTTTATACATACATAGTTACATAGACATCTTCTCTTTATCAACCAGTCTATATTAGCTGCAGACACAGTACAGTACGGTAGTTCACGGCTGTGGCTACCTCTGTGTCTGCACTCGGCAGGCAGTCCGTCCATAATTGTATACCACCTAACCGTGGATTTTTTTCAGTCTTCTTTATACATACATAGTTACATAGACATCTTCTCTTTATCAACCAGTCTATATTAGCTGCAGACACAGTACAGTACGGTAGTTCACGGCTGTGGCTACCTCTGTGTCTGCACTCGGCAGGCAGTCCGTCCATAATTGTATACCACCTAACCGTGGATTTTTTTCATTCTTCTTTATACATACATAGTTACATAGACATCTTCTCTTTATCAACCAGTCTATATTAGCTGCAGACACAGTACAGTACGGTAGTTCACGGCTGTGGCTACCTCTGTGTCTGCAGTCGGCAGGCAGTCCATAATTGTATACTAGTATCCATCTCCATTGTTTACCTGAGGTGCCTTTTAGTTGTGCCTATTAAAATATGGAGAACAAAAATGTTGAGGTTCCAAAATTAGGGAAAGATCAAGATCCACTTCCACCTCGTGCTGAAGCTGCTGCCACTAGTCATGGCCGAGACGATGAAATGCCAGCAACGTCGTCTGCCAAGGCCGATGCCCAATGTCATAGTACAGAGCATGTCAAATCCAAAACACCAAATATCAGTAAAAAAAGGACTCCAAAACCTAAAATAAAATTGTCGGAGGAGAAGCGTAAACTTGCCAATATGCCATTTACCACACGGAGTGGCAAGGAACGGCTGAGGCCCTGGCCTATGTTCATGGCTAGTGGGTCAGCTTCACATGAGGATGGAAGCACTCAGCCTCTCGCTAGAAAAATGAAAAGACTAAAGCTGGCAAAAGCAGTAGCACCGCAAAGAACTGTGCGTTCTTCGAAATCCCAAATCCACAAGGAGAGTCCGACTCCAATTGTGTCGGTTGCGATGCCTGACCTTCCCAACACTGGACGTGAAGAGCATGCGCCTTCCACCATTTGCACGCCCCCTGCAAGTGATGGAAGGAGCACCCGCAGTCCAGTTCCTGATAGTCAGATTGAAGATGTCAGTGTTGAAGTACACCAGGATGAGGAGGATATGGGTGTTGCTGGCGCTGGGGAGGAAATTGACCAGGAGGATTCTGATGGTGAGGTGGTTTGTTTAAGTCAGGCACCCGGGGAGACACCTGTTGTCCGTGGTAGGAATATGGCCGTTGACATGCCTGGTGAAAATACCAAAAAAATCAGCTCTTCGGTGTGGAAGTATTTCACCAGAAATGCGGACAACAGGTGTCAAGCCGTGTGTTCCCTTTGTCAAGCTGTAATAAGTAGGGGTAAGGACGTTAACCACCTCGGAACATCCTCCCTTATACGTCACCTGCAGCGCATTCATAATAAGTCAGTGACAAGTTCAAAAACTTGGGCCGACAGCGGAAGCAGTCCACTGACCAGTAAATCCCTTCCTCTTGTAACCAAGCTCACGCAAACCACCCCACCAACTCCCTCAGTGTCAATTTCCTCCTTCCCCAGGAATGCCAATAGTCCTGCAGGCCATGTCACTGGCAATTCTGACGAGTCCTCTCCTGCCTGGGATTCCTCCGATGCATCCTTGCGTGTAACGCCTACTGCTGCTGGCGCTGCTGTTGTTGCTGCTGGGAGTCGATGGTCATCCCAGAGGGGAAGTCGTAAGACCACTTTTACTACTTCCACCAAGCAATTGACTGTCCAACAGTCCTTTGCGAGGAAGATGAAATATCACAGCAGTCATCCTACTGCAAAGCGGATAACTGAGGCCTTGACATCCTGGGTGGTGAGAAACGTGGTTCCGGTATCCATCATTACTGCAGAGCCAACTAGAGACTTGTTGGAGGTACTGTGTCCCCGGTACCAAATACCATCTAGGTTCCATTTCTCTAGGCAGGCGATACCGAAAATGTACACAGACCTCAGAAAAAGAGTCACCAGTGTCCTAAAAAATGCAGCTGTACCCAATGTCCACTTAACCACGGACATGTGGACAAGTGGAGCAGGGCAGGGTCAGGACTATATGACTGTGACAGCCCACTGGGTAGATGTATGGACTCCCGCCGCAAGAACAGCAGCGGCGGCACCAGTAGCAGCATCTCGCAAACGCCAACTCTTTCCTAGGCAGGCTACGCTTTGTATCACCGGTTTCCAGAATACGCACACAGCTGAAAACCTCTTACGGCAACTGAGGAAGATCATCGTGGAATGGCTTACCCCAATTGGACTCTCCTGTGGATTTGTGGCATCGGACAACGCCAGCAATATTGTGTGTGCATTAAATATGGGCAAATTCCAGCACGTCCCATGTTTTGCACATACCTTGAATTTGGTGGTGCAGAATTTTTTAAAAAACGACAGGGGCGTGCAAGAGATGCTGTCGGTGGCCAGAAGAATTGCGGGACACTTTCGGCGTACAGGCACCACGTACAGAAGACTGGAGCACCACCAAAAACTACTGAACCTGCCCTGCCATCATCTGAAGCAAGAAGTGGTAACGAGGTGGAATTCAACCCTCTATATGCTTCAGAGGTTGGAGGAGCAGCAAAAGGCCATTCAAGCCTATACAATTGGGCACGATATAGTAGGTGGAATGCACCTGTCTCAGGCGCAGTGGAGAATGATTTCAACGTTGTGCAAGGTTCTGATGCCCTTTGAACTTGCCACACGTGAAGTCAGTTCAGACACTGCCAGCCTGAGTCAGGTCATTCCCCTCATCAGGCTTTTGCAGAAGAAGCTGGAGACATTGAAGGAGGAGCTAACACGGAGCGATTCCGCTAGGCATGTGGGACTTGTGGATGGAGCCCTTAATTCGCTTAACAAGGATTCACGGGTGGTCAATCTGTTGAAATCAGAGCACTACATTTTGGCCACCGTGCTCGATCCTAGATTTAAAGCCTACCTTGGATCTCTCTTTCCGGCAGACACAAGTCTGCTGGGGTTGAAAGACCTGCTGGTGACAAAATTGTCAAGTCAAGCGGAACGCGACCTGTCAACATCTCCTCCTTCACATTCTCCCGCAACTGGGGGTGCGAGGAAAAGGCTCAGAATTCCGAGCCCACCCGCTGGCGGTGATGCAGGGCAGTCTGGAGCGACTGCTGATGCTGACATCTGGTCCGGACTGAAGGACCTGACAACGATTACGGACATGTCGTCTACTGTCACTGCATATGATTCTCTCAACATTGATAGAATGGTGGAGGATTATATGAGTGACCGCATCCAAGTAGGCACGTCACACAGTCCGTACTTATACTGGCAGGAAAAAGAGGCAATTTGGAGGCCCTTGCACAAACTGGCTTTATTCTACCTAAGTTGCCCTCCCACAAGTGTGTACTCCGAAAGAGTGTTTAGTGCCGCCGCTCACCTTGTCAGCAATCGGCGTACGAGGTTACATCCAGAAAATGTGGAGAAGATGATGTTCATTAAAATGAATTATAATCAATTCCTCCGCGGAGACATTGACCAGCAGCAATTGCCTCCACAAAGTACACAGGGAGCTGAGATGGTGGATTCCAGTGGGGACGAATTGATAATCTGTGAGGAGGGGGATGTACACGGTGATATATCGGAGGGTGATGATGAGGTGGACATCTTGCCTCTGTAGAGCCAGTTTGTGCAAGGAGAGATTAATTGCTTCTTTTTTGGGGGGGGTCCAAACCAACCCGTCATATCAGTCACAGTCGTGTGGCAGACCCTGTCACTGAAATGATGGGTTGGTTAAAGTGTGCATGTCCTGTTTTGTTTATACAATATAAGGGTGGGTGGGAGGGCCCAAGGACAATTCCATCTTGCACCTCTTTTTTCTTTTCTTTTTCTTTGCATCATGTGCTGATTGGGGAGGGTTTTTTGGAAGGGACATCCTGCGTGACACTGCAGTGCCACTCCCAAATGGGCCCGGTGTTTGTGTCGGCCACTAGGGTCGCTAATCTTACTCACACAGTCAGCTACCTCATTGCGCCTCTTTTTTTCTTTGCGTCATGTGCTGTTTGGGGAGGGTTTTTTGGAAGGGACATCCTGCGTGACACTGCAGTGCCACTCCTAGATGGGCCCGGTGTTTGTGTCGGCCACTAGGGTCGCTAATCTTACTCACACAGCTACCTCATTGCGCCTCTTTTTTTCTTTGCGTCATGTGCTGTTTGGGGAGGGTTTTTTGGAAGGGACATCCTGCGTGACACTGCAGTGCCACTGCTAGATGGGCCCGGTGTTTGTGTCGGCCACTAGGGTCGCTAATCTTACTCACACAGCTACCTCATTGCGCCTCTTTTTTTCTTTGCGTCATGTGCTGTTTGGGGAGGGTTTTTTGGAAGGGACATCCTGCGTGACACTGCAGTGCCACTCCTAGATGGGCCCGGTGTTTGTGTCGGCCACTAGGGTCGCTAATCTTACTCACACAGTCAGCTACCTCATTGCGCCTCTTTTTTTCTTTGCGTCATGTGCTGTTTGGGGAGGGTTTTTTGGAAGGGCCATCCTGCGTGACACTGCAGTGCCACTCCTAGATGGGCCCGGTGTTTGTGTCGGCCACTAGGGTCGCTAATCTTACTCACACAGCTACCTCATTGCGCCTCTTTTTTTCTTTGCGTCATGTGCTGTTTGGGGAGGGTTTTTTGGAAGGGACATCCTGCGTGACACTGCAGTGCCACTCCTAGATGGGCCCGGTGTTTGTGTCGGCCACTAGGGTCGCTTATCTTACTCACACAGCGACCTCGGTGCAAATTTTAGGACTAAAAATAATATTGTGAGGTGTGAGGTATTCAGAATAGACTGAAAATGAGTGTAAATTATGGTTTTTGAGGTTAATAATACTTTGGGATCAAAATGACCCCCAAATTCTATGATTTAAGCTGTTTTTTAGTGTTTTTGGAAAAAAACACCCGAATCCAAAACACACCCGAATCCGACAAAAAAAATTCGGTGAGGTTTTGCCAAAACGCGTTCGAACCCAAAACACGGCCGCGGAACCGAACCCAAAACCAAAACACAAAACCCGAAAAATTTCAGGCGCTCATCTCTAGTTTGAAGGGAGGGTGTCTGACGTCAAATCCGGTTCCGATCAGTCTGATGTGATCGCAGTGGCTGAGTAAGTCCTGGGCTGCGCAGAAACTGTACAAAATCAATTTGTGCAGCTCTGCTACACTTGCGAGCGCACACCTGCACAGCGAAAACCCACTCCCCCTGTAGGCGGCAACTATCTGATCGCAGGGCTGTAAAAATTGCTGACTAGCTATCAGGTCTAAATTACCCCCTGCTGACTGGAAATTTTGTTCAGTGTTTAGAATGAGTCTACAACCCACACAAGTGGCTCAGGTAGTGCAGCTCATCCAGGATGGCACATCAATGCGAGCTGTGGCAAGAAGGTTTGCTGTGTCTGTCAGCGTAGTGTCCAGAGCATGGAGGCGCTACCAGGTGACAGGCCAGTACATCAGGAGACGTGGAGGAGGCCGTAGGATGGCAACAACCCAGCAGCAGGACCGCTACCGCCGCCTTTGTGCAAGGAGGAACAGGAGGAGCACTGCCAGAGCCCTGCAAAATGACCTCCAGCAAGCCACAAATGTGCATGTGTCTACTCAAACGATCAGAAACAGACTCCATGAGGGTGGTATGAGGGCCCGACGTCCACAGGTGGGGGTTGTGCTTACAGCCCAACACCGTGCAGGACGTTTGGCATTTGCCAGAGAACGCCAAGATTGGCAAATTCGCCACTGGTGCCCTGTGCTCTTCACAGATGAAAGCAGGTTCTCACTGAGCACATGTGATAGACGTGACAGAATCTGGTGACGCCAAGGTGAACGTTCTGCTGCCTGTAACATCCTCCAGCATGACCGGTTTGGCAGTGGGTCAGTAATGGTGTGGGGTGGCATTCTTTGGGGGGCCGCACAGCCCTCCATGTGCTCGCCAGAGGTAGCCTGACTGCCATTAGGTACCGAGATGAGATCCTCAGACCCCTTGTGAGACCATATGCTGGTGCGGTTGGCCCTGGGTTCCTCCTAATGCAAGACAATGCTAGACCTCATGTGGCTGGAGTGTGTCAGCAGTTCCTGCAAGACGAAGGCATTGATGCTATGGACTGGCCCGCCCGTTCCCCAGACCTGAATCCAATTGAGCACATCTGGGACATAATGTCTCGCTCCATCCACCAACGCCACGTTGCACCACAGACTGTCCAGGAGTTGGCGGATGCTTTAGTCCAGGTCTGGGAGGAGATCCCTCAGGAGACCATCCGCCACCTCATCAGGAGCATGCCCAGGCATTGTAGGGAGGTCATACAGGCACGTGGAGGCCACACACACTACTGAGCCTCATTTTGACTTGTTTTAAGGACATTACATCAAAGTTGGATCAGCCTGTAGTGTGTTTTTCCACTTTATTTTTGAGTGTGACTCCAAATCCAGACCTCCATGGGTTAATAAATTTGATTTCCATTGATAATTTTGTGTGATATTGTTGTCAGCACATTCAACTATGTAAAGAACAAAGTATTTAATAAGATTATTTTATTCATTCAGATCTAGGATGTGTTATTTTAGTGTTCCCTATATTTTTTTGAGCAGTGTACAAATAACTCATGACTGGGTCACCAATTGGAGCAGATGGCCCAGTATTCAGTGCAGCTGAATTAGTATTCAGTCATCATGAATAATTATGGGGGAGAAACACTGCTCATTTTATTGCGCACCCCAATGTTTTGGTTGCAATGTGCTGCTGTTCTGAGTGTTACCATTCCATTCTGACTGTGAATTGCCAGCATCTCAGGTAATTAATTTGACCCCAATGTGTAGAGTCCATACTTTAAAAGTTAGGAATCTATACCTGTTATTAACCCCATGAAATTGACCTGTTGGGCTGGTGTTGAAAATATATAGCATTCCTACCAACATCTGCAATGTAGAAACAGGTCATCATGCGTGTCCAAAAAGGGGTGTGGCCTTGTAGAAAGGAGGCATGGTCTTGCAAAAAGCCCTAGTTTCCATCACTCTAGAAGTGTGCAAAGCACTGGCAGAGATGCTGGGATGCCCCCAGAGACTCTACCCACACTGTGAAGATGCTGGGTGCATGCTGTGCAGAGCAGCAGTATGTGCTCCCTCCAATATTATCCCCCAAGCCAAGGGAAACAACAGCCCATGGGTGGGATGGTGGGACAGAGACCAAAAAGTGGGACTGTCTCACCCAAAGCAGGGCAGTTGGGAGCAGGGTCGGACTGGCCCACAGGGGTACAGGGGAAACCATCGGTGGGCCCCACTGCCTGGGGCCCCACCCCCTCCTTTAGGGATCAGGTTCCAGACTTAGCACTTGAGTTATACACTATACATAGGTTACCTTATACTGCACAGGACTATGGTGTACTCACTACAGTACATTGCTGTTGTTAATCTGGTACACTTTCATGTATTCACTAGCAATATTTACTGTATATATTTATCAAGGGGCTCAGACCATACACTAATGGTTTGCCAAGCCTCTAAACATGGGCCCCTACCACTGCATTTCCCCGGTGGGCCCTTCATGTACCAGTCCGACACTGGTTGGGAGGTATGATATAGTGTGAGGCTTATGGAGACAAGAAATATTTATCATGGTTGGTCATGTTCTATATAACTTTATTCCCAAGGAAAGATCTATAGATTACTATAGATTTTTTTTAGGAAGTCTTCATATTCATTTAATTAGTAAATCCGTACTTCTAATTATTAGTAATGTGATTTTATATGATTTTGTTACTAAAAAGTTAAATGGTATAAAAAATGGAGCAAATCAGAATTACTTAAGGGAAAGGCGCAATTTTGTTATAAATGTATGGATTTTTTAAGACATTTTGGTAACAGTTGCACATTTTGACTTGATTTACTGGTATTTGTTTCTGCACTATCCAAATTGCACACATTCATACAAATATTGCATTTTTATGTATTCGCTTTCATTTTACAAAATATGTATAAATTAAAATTGAATGTTCATTATTAATATGTATAATATGTAGATGTATATATTTAGAGAAGAATTTGGTAACTGACTACACATGAAGCAACATGTATAGCAAAACACCAGGACATTTGCATAATTGTTTTTAGAATTCTTGGCAGTTGGCATCAACCACGACATTTCTCTATGCCAGCACCACTGAAAGCCTGTACATATGCCATTTGAAGTGCCATATGCCATAGAAAATGATAGTTTTCCCTTCACTTGCATGCTGCTTTCTGTTATCACAAAATCAGATTAGGATCAGAATAATTAATCTTGCAAGTGGATATAAAATACAAAGGCAAAATAGAAATGCTATTTACAACATATTTGAACACTCTTGTATATGTCAGATAATGAAACATTGGTGTCACAAATAATAATAAACAACTTTAACACAATATAGGCAAATCATGTACAGTATACAAGATATATAAAAAGTATGAGTGACTAGGGGGTACATTTACTAAGAATCACATTTGATATCACAGGAATATTTTATACTCAAAATCACAAATTTACTCAAGTCTATTTTGAACTGATGGTTGATGGTGATACTCATCGATTTATGTCATGTGTGATTTCAGTTGATTTCAGTCGTATTGCCCCATTTACAATAGAATTCACAGCCAAGTATGAATCCGCTGTCAGTTGGCAGCGTTTTAAAGAACTGCACAGATGAGTATGTTCTGTGCAGACTTTGCTGTACTCTACTGTTAAAAAAAAAATGCATTGGGTTCCCCATGAAACATAACCAGCCCCAGATCGCTGAGCTCAGTACAGTGCTGGAAAATTGGTGTGTGCGTGTGTGTGCGCGCGTGTGTGTGTGTGTGTGCGCGTGTATGTGTGTGCAGGGGGGGAGTAGAGGGGTGGGAGGCACGGCTTGGGTACCCATCTTTTTTTTAGTAATCAGTTTTTGGTTGAACCAGCTGGGAGGTTTATGCCTTAGCAGGAAGACACACATTATGGGGTCCCTCTTTCATCATCCAGGCCTGGAATTCCTTGGGAGGAGGACCCATCAATAAAGGTGATCCTCTCTCTTGGAACCCACCAGGCCTGGGCTGAACTACTTGACCTATTCCAGTCTGGTTTCCGTTTTCTCCACTCCACTGAAACTGCCCTCACAAAAGTCTGCAATAACCTTCATGCAGCCAAATCTTTAGGGACACTGCTCTCTGCTTATTCTTCTAAATCAGATCAGCATCCTAGGACACACTCATGAAGTTGCGCAATCTGGCCTCCACAGCAACAACAAAGAGGCCAGGAAATCTCCATACTTGGACATTGGCAATCTTAGCCTCATCCCTCCCCCAAAACAGCAGTGACAAATGGCATCAGATTGCCAAACACTGACAGTCTAATGCCGTAGTGCAACAGTCATCGCAGAGCCGTACTGCACATACACAGTATGAGTCTAGCACATGCGCAAAGTACCAAACATCGGTACTTTGTGACATGCATGGCTACTACAATCAGACCTGACTCAGGCCCTCTGTGCCAAGTTGCTTTGTATCTCTGCATCTGGAACACTATTTACAGTATGTCTTGGTGCCTGGGCCCATAACCTATTGTAAAGACAAACTGTATATACATCCAGTGGTATGGCAGAGTAGTGCACACACCAGTGGAATATTCCTGACCCAAAGAATAGTCCACGGGCTTTACCAGTAGTGTGGTTTATTGAGAGTTGTAGGTACAGCGGTAATTACAGTGGTTACACTGGTGAAGACATGAAGAGGAGCTTGTAGCGGAGTGGGGTTGTAACAGCCAGTAACTGTACACAAGATGCAGGTAGCAGGGGAAGGAAGCTGGAACAGCGGTAATGCAAGTAAAACAGGTCTTTGCGACCTAGGGGAGAGATGTCCGTCTCCCACTATGTCACTCTACACAATAGCAAGATGAAGCAGTGCATGTGCAGTACTAACTCTGGTGGCCATCTTGGTTAGGGAATGAAGCATCCCTGGATTAACCATATTGGAGTATGAGCAGTAGTCTACTCCCATTCTATCAAATAGGAACAAACAAAAAAAGGAGCAAACAAGAAGCACTTTGTTCCTGGGACAAACCATATTGCTATGTAATGGGTGCCACTGCTTTTATGTTTTTGCATACAAGACAACTGCTGGCTGTTTTTGCATGTAGCTAACAAATTCTGGCCAGCTTTGTTGTTACTGAAATTTAGAATTAGTATAGGACAACCCTGTTCCCAGTTGCATAACTATAAGCGCCCCCCACCCAAAATGTTTAAGGTGTCCCCCCATGGTACCTGCTCATTGTCAGGGGTTCTGTTCGTTGTCAGGGTATCCCACCCTCTGGCCACTGCCGCGGGTCTGCTGTCATGTCTTGCCTGCTCCCATTAAAAATATCCCTCCCAAAATGGCCACCTCCTCTAGCATCCTTAATAACTGTCTCCTCAATTGCAGTGACCAATTTGGGAGAGATCTTTTCAATAGTGGCAGGCACAACGGGACCACAGCTTAGTATCTCCAGGTCCTTGCACTGGTGTAGCAGTAGCCCCCACAGACCCCCAGCACCCACAAGCCACCCAGTGCCTCCAAGCCACAGCGGGGTTTGCGGGGACTATTGCTATGCCACTGCCTGTTCCCAACTAATAATCTCTCTGCACATTTTAAATCTGCCACCCCTTGAGTTTACCTGGTTACCCCACATGATTTATAATTGCTCCATTTTTTTTATTTTCTCCAAGATCTAAATCAGGCCCTATGTATGGTTACATAGATAAAGAGGGCCTGATTTAAAGGAGGTTGCAGCATCAATTTTGGACACAAGTTGGTCAGTTTGTACATGCAACTGAGTTACACTGTGCAGGCATTCTGATGGTTACTGCCCGGGAACACAGAACAAATTTGGATGCAGTGGGCATTTCTGGGTGGTAACTAAGGGGTGGCTAGCCAGACACGTGTGTGTTGCAATGACGAGCCCAAAGATGCATTTGTAATGGCACTGGTGGCCATGTTCAGATGGACATTCTGAGCAACCAAAGGGCTGCTCTAATGTTCTATGCTGTGACAAATGTGCGATGGATGGTGCAACTTTTTACGCAAAGCAGCTGAGTGGGTGTCTCTACAAAATTCCATTGGCTGTGTTTTTACCATAAAGTTACAGTCACACTGCGTAAAAAGACTCAATGCGAGTGCAATTGTGTCTACCTCTGAATCAGTCCCAGGAAGAGGCTAAGATGAACATACGCCTGTAACGCAAGTGTATTTTTGAACTGTACATTCAATCCCGTCTACACTTATGAGAAGAGAACTGATGCGTTGTCACATACACAAGATTCAGTGAGAGCTGGGGGGTCCAATAAAAATTAGAGATGTGCGCTGGACCATTTTTGCTGGATTTGGATTTTGCTCTGATTCATCATACGGATTTGGATTTGCCAAACCACCGTGACTGGTTTTTGAATTTGGATTTGCATTATATTTAAAAAAAATGATAAAAATGTGAAAATCACATCATTTGGGCCTTTTGTTGTTCCTCGAGAAATTTGGATCACCTCACAGCCCACAATATTGGTCAAAGGCTGCAGTGAGCTGGCTGGTTACAAAGTGACTGTGTGTGTGGCACAAAGACATGCCAGTTTATAGCACATCTATGAAACAGTGCCACAGCATACTGGGGTACAGTGTGCACAACAGTCCAAACAATATATTTAATTTTTTTTATTTCCTTCTTCTCTTCCACTCGGATCAAACTGTTTGGAGCTACAGGGCATTGAACAAAGGGTACTATGGTAAAATGCACCAAACAGTACTATATATATATATATATATATATATATGTATATAGATATATATAGATATAGATAGATAGATAGATAGATAGATAGATAGATAGTGTATTTTTTTTTTTTTGCATTAAAACTTTCAGCTCGGTTCAAACTGTGTGGATCACAGGGCTTATAGATGTACGTGAACAAAGCGTACTACAGTAAAGCACTCCAAACAGTACAATTTACAGCAGAGTACAGCACAGCATACAGCATCGTGCAGCGTGCCCCCTGTACACAGTCACCTTATACAACACAGCCACTTGTGAGTCTGGACACAGCACAGCCAATCCAGCAGAGTACAATTCAGCATACTGCAGCGTGCAGCACGCGACCTATACACAGTGTCATTAAACAGCAACCCCAATTGTGAGTCTGGAGTCTCAGCACAGCTTCTACAGCATAGTATACTGCAGCATGCTTTCATGTGAAATGGAGTCCTGGCCACCGCACCATATATAGAATCCAAGTTCTGCAAGAATCCGATGCTAGCAGGATGACTTTTGGCCTCGATGTGGGATCCGAGCCTGGTGGGAACACCCGAGATGTGGTTTGGGTGGACTCGGATCCCCGATGTTCGTAGTAGTCTGGATTCCATGGAATCCGGACCACTCATCTCTAATAAAAATAGCAACATACAAAAACAAAAATTAGGCCTCACTCTCCTTTTCAGCCCGCCCCCAGACTACCAATGGCTAGTTTCACAGGAGTCTGGGGGTGGTTTTAGAATGAAAGTGAAGCATAATGCTGAGTCGCATGTGCTACAAGGAGGCTTAATACACACAGTGCTGCCAATATTCAGAACAACCAGCAACACACATATTACATACAGCATAACATGTAAACTAAGCATACACATAAGGACAACCCAAGATCCAAATGGGTGAATATATGCATTTCTTGTGTACATGCAGTTTTAGCTCACAGTATGCCCTATGTTTTTCCAATTCTGTACTGTCCAAAAGTTTCATGTTGTTAACAGATATTTTCAGAGTATAATATGAATAGAAATATACACTAAAATTTCATTTATAGTATCAGTGGCATACTCTCAAATGCAGTATTTGAAAATACATACATCTTCATTCATATATGCACTCATAATGAATGGGACTGCTAAAATGATGGATAGATATTTACAGATTTTTAGGCAAGAATAAAACATTGCTGGAGATTTGTCTCTCAGACTTCCCACACGAACCATTCGTGTTCCTTCGAATATATGTCGCAGTTGATGTTTGTCTAAATAATAAGCTTAAAAGATGATGTGCATGGCACTGCCTGGTTGTGTTTGTTTTTGTGTGTGGCTATTTTTATTGACCTCCCCACCACCACCACCCTTTCTTTTTCTCTTTACCTCCCACCTCTCTATCTGCTCCCACTTTATCCTCCCGCCCTCCCTCTCTCTCACACTCTCTCTCTCTTTCTTCTCTTTCTTTCACGCACTCTCTCTCACTTCTCCCTCTATATGTGATCCCTCTTTCTCCTCTCTCTCTCTCTCACTCTCTCTCTCTCTCCCTCTTGTTTCTCTCTCTCTCCTCACTTTCCACTATTTTCATCCTTCCATTACTTTATCTCGCTCCTAACTTTCCACTCTCACTTGTTATTGTTTCCTGCAGACTTTGGCCATCAAACTTTCTTTCACCCCACTGGGTCAAGTGTCAAAAATTTACTCCCGCCAGCTCTTGATGTCAAAATTCCTAATGAATCAAATAACTGATACATGTTTCCTAATAAATAATCATATCTGGTGCCCACAATATAAATAATATCCACCCCTTATACTATTTATATAACATATTTGCCCCTATAATTAATAATACTTTCTATTACTACCCCAATATTTTCTGTAGCGTAGCAGGTTTTATATTTCCTTTTCTTAAACATCTTTCTTGATCAAACATACTTTCTGAGGATAAAAAAAAACCTAATAAAACAATTGGGGCATATATAATAGGATCCGAGTTTGCTGGAGGTGCGGGATGCCATCTAATGGGTTGGGTATGGGTGACTGATGGTTGGGATACCGACGCCAGGAGCCTGGTGTTTAGATTGGCAGTGGGGGCGAGCACAACAAATCCCCTTGTGGGCTCGCTGCACTCAACATGCAGCATGCTCAGTGGCTTGCTGCGCTTGCCACAGGGACTATTCCCACTCTATGGGTGTCGTGGTCACCCACGAGTGGGAATAGTCCCTGTCAGTCGGCATGCCAACTGTAAGGCTTTCCACCGTGTGGAATTCCAGCGTTGGTATAGTGCCCGCATCCCCGTCGATCCGGATGTTTTCACGGACGAAGTAGCAGTCATTTACAAGACATGATTTTGCCTTGTAAATGATTGCTGCTTTAAGATAATGTCCGAGATCAGCAGGCATCCAGCATCTCCGGCAAACTCGTACCCTATTACCTATGCCCCTTGGACTGCTAAATGGAACTTCCCTAATGCAAATAAATGAAGACTGACAACCCCATCTACTGTACAGTTGTGAAGCCAGTCAGTAGTGGTCTTTCAAAAGCTTTATACTGTATGTCAATAGGAATCATAAAATACACATGTACTGTGTTTTTTTATGTGTTTGTTTTATCTGTGTCTTTTGAGTTTTTGTTTTTAGCATGGGCACCACAGTAATGTACTAACTTTATATTGTTTTTCTTATCATTATCACAAGTGTGTAGAATCTGCTTCCCATGTGATAGTCTATGAGGGCCAGTGAGCTCTGACGAGCCCATGGAGTGGTCAGACAACTTGGAGTTTACCCTCTCACTCCGAGAGGGTGAACTAGATTTGCCATATCTCCAGTCAACAGTATATAAAAACAGTTTGTCTATATGTGTACAGTAACTGACTGACTGACCAAGGGAGGGATTGGAGACTAAAGGGGAGTGACCGACAGTTGAAAGTTGTCAGACCACTTTTGCAATGTGATGTCAGATGCCTCGCATTACATTTAAACACACCCGTCACGCCAGTGCCGTAACTAGACATTTTAGCGCTGTGTGCAAGATAGGGCATCGGCGCCCCCCCTCTTTGTAAAAAAGGGGCAGTGCACACCGTAGGCGCATGCGCAAAAAATATAGGGGGCGTTTCTTCATGGGGAAGGGGTGTGGCCACAAAATAATGCCAATTCATATTATAGTAGTCTCCATTATTCAAATTATGCCACACAGTAGCTCCACTACACCAGGTACAGCCCCTCTTACACATACGGCGAACAGATTCCCCTTTTTACACATTACGGCAGACAGCATCCCCTTTTACACATTGTGGTGGACAGATTCCCCTTTTACACATTACAGCAGACAGCATCCCCTTTTTACACATTACGGCAGGCAGCGTCCCCTTTTTTACACATTATGGCAGACAGCGTCCCCTTTTTTACACATTACAGCAGACAGCATCCCCTTTTTACACATTACGGCAGACAGCGTGCCCTTTTTACACATTACGGCAGACAGCGTGCCCTTTTTACACATTATGGCAGACAGCGTCCCCTTTTTTACATATTACGGCAGACTGCATCCCCTTTTTACACATTATGGCAGACAGCATCCCCCTTTTTACACATTACGGCAGACAGCATCCCCTTTTACACATTACAGCAGACAGCGTCCCCTTTTTTACACATTACGGCAGACAGGGTCCCCTTTTTACACATTACGGTAGACAGTTCTCATTTTTACACATTACAGCAGACTGCGTTCCCCTATTTACACATTACGGCAGACAGCGTCCCACTTTTTACACATTATGGCAGTCAGTGTCCCCTTTTTTACACATTACAGCAGGCAGAGTCCCCCTTTTACACATTAGGTAGATCGATAGACAGACAGACAGACAGACAGATAGATAGATATGTAATACCCTCATATATGTGTATATGTAATGTAATAATACCCCGGTATTGGTAAAAGGGTATTATAATAAAGGTAGATGTATGGATATATGGTAGGGTTATTAAGGTACTGCTGCCATCACAGAGGGAAAGTACTTTTTATTGTAAACCCCTCATGGAGGGTAGATAGGGCAGCTGGAGCGGTTGGTGGCCCAACAGAAACATGGGCGCGCGGCTCCAGGGACTGAGCCGTGAGCCTGCACGAGGGACAGCAAGTGCGTGCGGTGAGCGGCAAGGAGAGCCACGAGGAGAGAGATAATAAAAGGAGGGAGCTGACATACCGTTGAGAGAGAGCGACAACGGCTGAGGAGCGGACGGAGCAAGGTGAGCTACGCATGGGGAGATGATGCCGAGTGGCTAACCTGGCTACACGGCATTACGACTTCCCGAAAACACTCACCAGCGGAAGAGAGAGACAAGCATAGTGTGGCGATCGGGTCCCGGTGGTCAGAGAGTCCCGATATCTGACTCCGCCTGAAGGCGGGCGGCTGCAAGTGATGTCGCACGCAAAGGAGAGTCCTGGCTGGGCGGCGCTGAGAGGAAGCTCCGGTCTGGAACCGCCTGCAGGGAGGTGACCAACCCTACCATAACAGTGAGTGAGGGTGGCTACACACAGAGAAAGGAGGCGACAACATACGCCTCATATAAGGTAAAAAGGGACTGGATTTATTGAAACTCTGCCAGAGAAGGGCCTCTTACGGAAGGGAGTTTACTGCCTCACTCAGTAGGAATAGTGATACCGCGGCACTCTATTGAAGGAGATTTATCCAATTACCTTCCCCTGCTGCATGTAATACACCAAGTAATGTTATTAAAGGACTAGAATAAAGCCAAGTGACAGTCAGCCACGCAAAGGGACAATAATATTTGGCATTGCGCCGTCTAGAATCCAGTCAGGAAATTCCTTCAGCCAGATTTCTGTCCGACATGGAATTATTACAGTGACAGATTCAGCTCAGCGTTTAGCTAGTATAACAGTTGTCCGCTCCATGAGCCTAGTATCTGGTTTTACCCTGAGAAAACCCCGGTTACTTACTGTTACTAAAGTAACCCGAGTTAAATAACTCCAGTTCCCTCTGACACGCATCAGAAATATTAGCACAAGACAGTGCAGCAGACTCACGACAAACAGATGCCAGTAAATGTACCTCAGTTCATTCCGACTCCATCTCAGTTTTTTTACATTGCATGGTACTTGGATGTACTCCACTTTGCACCATTTTAAAGTGGCAGGACTAGAATACACTGCGGCTATCCAGAGTTGACATTTAGGAGCAACGCCATAGGATAAAGACGGATCCTGCTGCATGTACTTTAATTAGCGTCTTATTCATAAGAGACTTCATGTGCACCAACATATTGGCCACCACTCACTGCACAGTTGGACTCAGAGGGAAGGGGTTACATTGTTAGAATAGATCTAAACCTGCATATAGTTGGAACTACAGAGAGATCCGATTTGTTACAAGATAGCTAGTACTAAAATTTCTTACAGTAATGATATTCATTCGAGTTGTTTCATGTTGATACTTATATTGGTGATAGTCCAAGTGTTTTACTCTTACAGGAAGGAGAACGGCGGAGATCCATAGTAGCAGTGAAATAAAACGTACTTTTATTGTGTTATGTACTTAACTGTTATTGTATACAAACTACAAGTCTAATTGATTGTAATTCATTGCCTTCCGCTATTGTTACTAAAAACAATCAGTTATATCCTTTTGGTTATAAATAAAGCGGACTGTTCTTTTGGGACCACCTAATACTTGTTGAGTGTACGTCCATCGACTTACCATCCTTGTTGAGCTAAGGAAGACTCCAGGGAAAGGTAAGTCTTCAAAGAGAGCAATTACACTACCCTTATATCAACTAAGAGGGTACCACAGATAGATAGATAGATAGATAGATAGATAGATAGATAGATAGATAGATAGATAGATAGATAGATAGAATGATAGATAGATAGATAGATAGATAGATAGATAGATAGATAGATAGATAGATAGAATAGATGATACTTACCATCTCTCCGCTGGCTCAGGCAGTCAGGCTCCTCTGTGCTGGCAGCTACGGGGGAAGGGGAGAAGGAGGAGGAGGGAGGTGGAGGAGGGAGCTGCAGCAGCGCACTGTAATTGCCAAAGACGCCACTGCAGCAGTCCCTCTCCTTCCGCATTGGCTGGCCGCCGCTGTGAATGCTGGGATGAGGGACGCGCATCCTAGCATTCACAGCAGCGCCGGCCAGCCAATGCGGAAGGAGAGGGACTGCTGCAGCAGCGCCGCCACCAATTCCATAGCGCTGCTGCGGCTCCCTCCCTCCTCCCCCTCCCTCCTTTTCCTTCTCCGCTGCTCCTCTCCTCCTCCGGCACAGGCGGCTTGTAATGAGCCAATTTGACTAATTACAAGCCGATGACTTTAGGGAATGGGGGCCGTTGTGCCCTCAGTGCGCCTGCGCTGTGTGCCAGGCCCACCCGGCACACACGTAGTTACGGCACTGCGTCACGTGTATACTGAGAGGAAACAATGTACAGTACAGTATGATGTAATTGTTGTCTCCATGACAGTGAAAGTGTTAAAGAATTGTTATCTTTTTCTAGGACAAAGGTGTCAGAGCAAAGCATGACTGATAAGAAGACACAGGTACTAATGTGATGTATTGTAGAGGACATAAAATGTCATTATTCAAACTGTGTTTTAGTGTTTGAATAATACATAAACCTTTCTTCTCAGAAACAAAGCATCTTTATGGCTTCAAAAGTGACCGTTTATCTGTGAAATAACATCTGTCACCAACATCTCAAAATTGCAGTTTCTTAACTGGTTCTTCGGGGAATACCCTTCATGCCATCTATTTTTTAGAGGCATACACATGAGAAGAATTTGTGAATGAGAAAGAGTTTAATTAAATTTCTTTTAAACATGGATTTTGTATGTTTTCTATTGTCATTATCATTATTATCTTTGACTATGAAGATAAGTTTTGTGCCCTATGCAGAGTCAATAATTGAATATTAATGGCACATGAACCAGAGATGAAATAATTACTTATATTACTTACATTGTGAGGCATATATTAAAAGGGTCTACTACGGTATGCCGGCGCCCAGCATACCGGAGCCGGGATCCCGACTGCCGGTATACTGGCAGTGGGGCGAGCGCAGTAGAGCCCCTTGTGGGCTCGCTGCGCTCGCCACGCTGCAGGCACGGTGTTATTCTCCCTCCAAGGGTCTCGTGGACACCCCAAGAGGGAAAATAGTTGTCGGTATGCCGGCTGCCGGGATTCCGGTGCTGGTATGCTGAGCGCCGGGATCCCGATAGCCGGCATATCAAGTGCCACCCTATTAAAAAAAAATAAAACTTTAGCGGGAGAAATAAAACATCTACTCAAAGTGAGCTAAAAAATGTACTGCCTGGTTATTGCAAAATAACTACTGGAGTAGCATGTGAGGTCCACCTACTTTTTGATCTTACGAGCTTTCATCAGTAAAGTAATTTTGAATAAAAGTATTAAAAAATTACTTTCTAAAGTGTTTTGTGGATTCATTTACTGTTTTATCAGAATTAATAGATGAGAATCTGCTTACATGATGCAGCTTGATTTGAAGTTACTTAACCTGGAATAGTCTTCTTATGCCTCTAGACTTTTTATTGGCAAAACAAAGTTCTCTCCTAGCCACATGAGAGAAACAGCTCTGCTGTTGGTGCGCCCAGAATAGTGATGATGGTGAATTGGTGCTAAGGATGGTAATAAGGGGCTGAGGATGGTGATAAGATTCTAAGAATGGTGATGAGGAGCTGGGAATGGTGATGAGGGGCTGTGGAAGGTGATGAGGGGCTGAGGAAGGTGATGAGGGGCTGAGAATGGTAGTAAGGGACTAAGGGGGTAATTCAGACTTGATGGATGGGCAGCAATTTTTGCAGCCGTGGAATCAGATAGCCGCCGCCTACAGGGGGAGTGTATTTTAGCTGTGCAAGAGTGCGAACGCATGTGTAGTAGAGCTGCACAAACTGATTTCGTGCAGTCTCTGCAGAGCCCAGGACTTACTCAGCCGCTACGATCATATCATGCTGTTCGGGACCAGATTTGACAACAGACACCTTCTTTTCAACAGCTTGGAAATGCCTGCGTTTTTCCAAACACTCCCTGAAAATGGTCAGTTGACACCCATAAACGCCCTCTTACTGTCAATCTCCTTGGGAGCGCTTGTGAGAATGGATCCTTTGCACAAACCCGTTGCTGACCGGTGATCCGCTTTGCAGCTGTCCGTCGTGACTGCACATCGTGGTGCATATGCATGCGCAGTTTGGATTCGATCGCCCGCTGTTCGAAAATGCACAGCAGTGATAAGGTCTGAATGACCCCTCAAGTAAGATGATGAGGGGCTTATAATGGTTATGAGGGGCTGTGGATGGTTATGAGGGGCTAAGGAAGGTGCTGAGGGGCTGAGCATGGTGATAATTGGCTAAGGATGTTGATGAGAGGCTGAGGATGGTGATGATGGGCTGAGGATGGTGTTGAGGGCTGATGACAGGGATGGGGATGGTGATGATGGGATAAAAATGGTGATGATGGTCTGATGATGGTGATAATGGATGAGGATGGTGATGATGGGCTGAGGATGGTGATGATGGGCAGATGATTGTGATGATGGACAGAGGATGGTGATGATGGGCTGAGGACAATAATGATAAGCTGAGGATGGTGATGAGGTGCTAAGGTGACAAGTGCTGAGGATGGTGATGAGGTGCTGAGGGCCCGGGTGAGGAAGGGAGTGGGACCAAATTCCAATCCACTGGTCTGCTTTGGACTATATGGAAGGTGGCAATCACTGCTCTGGAGGCTGGACTCCGGACTCCTGCAATTAGCTCTGCATATATCTGTGATAACCTAGAAGGTGAGGTCACTCAGTCTTCTGTAGTTGACTTTGGGGGGATCAATGGTATTGTTTTCTGCTGGCAATGAATCAGTGTGTTTTATTTTATTCCTATGCAGACCAATGTATATGTGTTTATCCCTGTGGGGGCTATTGTATGTATTCCTCCCATGGGGGTCTATTTTTTTCCTTGTCGGGGACAATGTGTGTGTTGTTTTCAATGTCGGGGACAACCTGTGAAGGAAATGCCTATTAATTTTAATTTTTCCTTACATACTGTATGTAATTTTGCTCCATATATTAATTTTCTAATATGATTTTTTTGTACTTTAATCTCAGCTTTGAATTATAATAAAGTGAAATAAATAAATTTAAATCAATGCTATTTCCTGTACTAGATTAAATTGTGGTTTAAGGTTTTAAGGTGCACTGCCTTATTCTCCTCTGTCTGTAGTACAGTATCTCTTGTGCCCTGTATCAGAGGCAGAATTACCATTGATGCAGCAGGTGCATTGTACCAGGGGCCCCTGAGGACTAAAGGGCCCACTGCTGCCCAGACCAGCAATGAGTTATCCCCTGGCCTCCCCGCAGACCATTTTGAACAATGTTGGATGAATAGCTCAGTGCAGAGAGCAGGTTGGGCCACACTACCTGAGGGCTGAGCTTGTATGTGTCAGACTGATAGAGAAGTCCTGCCACCCATCAGTGATAATGATCACAGTCAAATATAGCCTCTAATTAACATACAGTATATATACTGGTCATAAATGTTGCACATATATTAGTGGGTGCACTTTTTTGTCATTCATCATGATTGCCTATGCTCTGGATTCTTCCAGTCATATATAAGGTGGCATATATCTTAATAAGCTTCCTCACGTTAAGTGAGGGAGTCTGATTTTGCTTGTATATTATGGAGGTGCAAGACAAATAAGCCTACCATAGTAGGCAGAAATTTACATTAATTTGAATCTAAGAAAAGTGCAACTGAATAGCCATTTAATGGTGTTATTAGAGATGAGCGCCGGAAATTTTTCGGGTTTTGTGTTTTGGTTTTGGGTTCGGTTCCGCGGCCGTGTTTTGGGTTCGACCGCGTTTTGGCAAAACCTCACCGAATTTTTTTTGTCGGATTCGGGTGTGTTTTGGATTCGGGTGTTTTTTTAAAAAAACCCTAAAAAACAGCTTAAATCATAGAATTTGGGGGTAATTTTGATCCCAAAGTATTATTAACCTCAAAAAACATAATTTACACTCATTTTCAGCCTATTCTGAACACATCACACCTCACAATATTATTTTTAGTCCTAAAATTTGCACCGAGGTCGCTGTGTGAGTAAGATAAGCGACCCTAGTGGCCGACACAAACACCGGGCCCATCTAGGAGTGGCACTGCAGTGTCACGCAGGATGGCCCTTCCAAAAAACCCTCCCCAAACAGCACATGACGCAAAGAAAAAAAGAGGCGCAATGAGGTAGCTGACTGTGTGAGTAAGATTAGCGACCCTAGTGGCCGACACAAACACCGGGCACATCTAGGAGTGGCACTGCAGTGTCACGCAGGATGTCCCTTCCAAAAAACCCTCCCCAAACAGCACATGACGCAAAGAAAAAAAGAGGCGCAATGAGGTAGCTGTGTGAGTAAGATTAGCGACCCTAGTGGCCGACACAAACACCGGGCCCATCTAGGAGTGGCACTGCAGTGTCACGCAGGATGTCCCTTCCAAAAAACCCTCCCCAATCAGCACATGATGCAAAGAAAAAGAAAAGAAAAAAGAGGTGCAAGATGGAATTATCCTTGGGCCCTCCCACCCACCCTTATGTTGTATAAACAAAACAGGACATGCACACTTTAACCAACCCATCATTTCAGTGACAGGGTCTGCCACACGACTGTGACTGATATGACGGGTTGGTTTGGACCCCCCCCAAAAAAGAAGCAATTAATCTCTCCTTGCACAAACTGGCTCTACAGAGGCAAGATGTCCACCTCATCTTCACCCTCCGATATATCACCGTGTACATCCCCCTCCTCACAGATTATCAATTCGTCCCCACTGGAATCCACCATCTCAGCTCCCTGTGTACTTTGTGGAGGCAATTGCTGCTGGTCAATGTCTCCGCGGAGGAATTGATTATAATTCATTTTAATGAACATCATCTTCTCCACATTTTCTGGATGTAACCTCGTACGCCGATTGCTGACAAGGTGAGCGGCGGCACTAAACACTCTTTCGGAGTACACACTTGTGGGAGGGCAACTTAGGTAGAATAAAGCCAGTTTGTGCAAGGGCCTCCAAATTGCCTCTTTTTCCTGCCAGTATAAGTACGGACTGTGTGACGTGCCTACTTGGATGCGGTCACTCATATAATCCTCCACCATTCTATCAATGTTGAGAGAATCATATGCAGTGACAGTAGACGACATGTCCGTAATCGTTGTCAGGTCCTTCAGTCCGGACCAGATGTCAGCATCAGCAGTCGCTCCAGACTGCCCTGCATCACCGCCAGCGGGTGGGCTCGGAATTCTGAGCCTTTTCCTCGCACCCCCAGTTGCGGGAGAATGTGAAGGAGGAGATGTTGACAGGTCGCGTTCCGCTTGACTTGACAATTTTGTCACCAGCAGGTCTTTCAACCCCAGCAGACCTGTGTCTGCCGGAAAGAGAGATCCAAGGTAGGCTTTAAATCTAGGATCGAGCACGGTGGCCAAAATGTAGTGCTCTGATTTCAACAGATTGACCACCCGTGAATCCTTGTTAAGCGAATTAAGGGCTGCATCCACAAGTCCCACATGCCTAGCGGAATCGCTCCGTGTTAGCTCCTTCTTCAATGCCTCCAGCTTCTTCTGCAAAAGCCTGATGAGGGGAATGACCTGACTCAGGCTGGCAGTGTCTGAACTGACTTCACGTGTGGCAAGTTCAAAGGGCATCAGAACCTTGCACAACGTTGAAATCATTCTCCACTGCACTTGAGACAGGTGCATTCCATCTCCTATATCGTGCTCAATTGTATAGGCTTGAATGGCCTTTTGCTGCTCCTCCAACCTCTGAAGCATATAGAGGGTTGAATTCCACCTCGTTACCACTTCTTGCTTCAGATGATGGCAGGGCAGGTTCAGTAGTTTTTGGTGGTGCTCCAGTCTTCTGTACGTGGTGCCTGTACGCCGAAAGTGTCCCGCAATTTTTCTGGCCACCGACAGCATCTCTTGCACGCCCCTGTCGTTTTTTAAAAAATTCTGCACCACCAAATTCAAGGTATGTGCAAAACATGGGACGTGCTGGAATTTGCCCATATTTAATGCACACACAATATTGCTGGCGTTGTCCGATGCCACAAATCCACAGGAGAGTCCAATTGGGGTAAGCCATTCCGCGATGATCTTCCTCAGTTGCCGTAAGAGGTTTTCAGCTGTGTGCGTATTCTGGAAAGCGGTGATACAAAGCGTAGCCTGCCTAGGAAAGAGTTGGCGTTTGCGAGATGCTGCTACTGGTGCCGCCGCTGCTGTTCTTGCGGCGGGAGTCCATACATCTACCCAGTGGGCTGTCACAGTCATATAGTCCTGACCCTGCCCTGCTCCACTTGTCCACATGTCCGTGGTTAAGTGGACATTGGGTACAACTGCATTTTTTAGGAGACTGGTGAGTCTTTTTCTGACGTCCGTGTACATTCTCGGTATCGCCTGCCTAGAGAAGTGGAACCTAGATGGTATTTGGTAACGGGGGCACACTGCCTCAATAAATTGTCTAGTTCCCTGTGAACTAACGGCGGATACCGGACGCACGTCTAACACCAACATAGTTGTCAAGGACTCAGTTATCCGCTTTGCAGTAGGATGACTGCTGTGATATTTCATCTTCCTCGCAAAGGACTGTTGAACAGTCAATTGCTTACTGGAAGTAGTACAAGTGGGCTTACGACTTCCCCTCTGGGATGACCATCGACTCCCAGCGGCAACAACAGCAGCGCCAGCAGCAGTAGGCGTTACACGCAAGGATGCATCGGAGGAATCCCAGGCAGGAGAGGACTCGTCAGACTTGCCAGTGACATGGCCTGCAGGACTATTGGCATTCCTGGGGAAGGAGGAAATTGACACTGAGGGAGTTGGTGGGGTGGTTTGCGTGAGCTTGGTTACAAGAGGAAGGGATTTACTGGTCAGTGGACTGCTTCCGCTGTCACCCAAAGTTTTTGAACTTGTCACTGACTTATTATGAATGCGCTGCAGGTGACGTATAAGGGAGGATGTTCCGAGGTGGTTAACGTCCTTACCCCTACTTATTACAGCTTGACAAAGGGAACACACGGCTTGACACCTGTTGTCCGCATTTCTGGTGAAATACCTCCACACCGAAGAGCTGATTTTTTTGGTATTTTCACCTGGCATGTCAACGGCCATATTCCTCCCACGGACAACAGGTGTCTCCCCGGGTGCCTGACTTAAACAAACCACCTCACCATCAGAATCCTCCTGGTCAATTTCCTCCCCAGCGCCAGCAACACCCATATCCTCCTCATCCTGGTGTACTTCAACACTGACATCTTCAATCTGACTATCAGGAACTGGACTGCGGGTGCTCCTTCCAGCACTTGCAGGGGGCATGCAAATAGTGGAAGGCGCATGCTCTTCACGTCCAGTGTTGGGAAGGTCAGGCATCGCAAACGACACAATTGGACTCTCCTTGTGGATTTGGGATTTCAAAGAACGCACAGTTCTTTGCGGTGCTTTTGCCAGCTTGAGTCTTTTCAGTTTTCTAGCGAGAGGCTGAGTGCTTCCATCCTCATGTGAAGCTGAACCACTAGCCATGAACATAGGCCAGGGCCTCAGCCGTTCCTTGCCACTCCGTGTGGTAAATGGCATATTGGCAAGTTTACGCTTCTCCTCCGACAATTTTATTTTAGGTTTTGGAGTCCTTTTTTTTCTGATATTTGGTGTTTTGGATTTGACATGCTCTGTACTATGACATTGGGCATCGGCCTTGGCAGACGACGTTGCTGGCATTTCATCGTCTCGGCCATGACTAGTGGCAGCAGCTTCAGCACGAGGTGGAAGTGGATCTTGATCTTTCCCTAATTTTGGAACCTCAACTTTTTTGTTCTCCATATTTTATAGGCAGAACTAAAAGGCACCTCAGGTAAACAATGGAGATGGATGGATTGGATACTAGTATACAATTATGGACGGACTGCCACGGTTAGGTGGTATAAAAAAACCACGGTTAGGTGGTATATATTATAATAATAATACAA
The DNA here is from genome assembly GCF_028390025.1 of Pseudophryne corroboree. Classification (NCBI taxonomy): domain Eukaryota; kingdom Metazoa; phylum Chordata; class Amphibia; order Anura; family Myobatrachidae; genus Pseudophryne; species Pseudophryne corroboree. Next base: position 852,622,959 of record NC_086444.1, on the reverse strand, counting down.
TTATGGATGGACGGACTGCCTGCCGACTGCCGACACAGAGGTAGCCACAGCCGTGAACTACCGCACTGTACACTGGTTGATAAAGAGATAGTAGTATACTCGTAACAACTAGTATGACACTATGACGACGGTATAAAGAATGAAAAAAAAACCACGGTTAGGTGGTATATATTATAATAATAATACAATTATGGATGGACGGACTGCCTGCCGACTGCCGACACAGAGGTAGCCACAGCCGTGAACTACCGCACTGTACACTGGTTGATAAAGAGATAGTAGTATACTCGTAACAACTAGTATGACACTATGACGACGGTATAAAGAATGAAAAAAAAACCACGGTTAGGTGGTATATATTATAATAATAATACAATTATGGATGGACGGACTGCCTGCCGACTGCCGACACAGAGGTAGCCACAGCCGTGAACTACCGCACTGTACACTGGTTGATAAAGAGATAGTAGTATACTCGTAACAACTAGTATGACACTATGACGACGGTATAAAGAATGAAAAAAAAACCACGGTTAGGTGGTATATATTATAATAATAATACAATTATGGATGGACGGACTGCCTGCCGACTGCCGACACAGAGGTAGCCACAGCCGTGAACTACCGCACTGTACACTGGTTGATAAAGAGATAGTAGTATACTCGTAACAACTAGTATGACACTATGACGACGGTATAAAGAATGCAAAAAAAACCACAGTTAGGTGGTATATATTATAATAATAATACAATTATGGATGGACGGACTGCCTGCCGACTGCCGACACAGAGGTAGCCACAGCCGTGAACTACCGCACTGTACACTGGTTGATAAAGAGATAGTAGTATACTCGTAACAACTAGTATGACACTATGACGGTATAAAGAATGAAAAAAAAACCACGGTTAGGTGGTATATATTATAATAATAATACAATTATGGATGGACGGACTGCCTGCCGACTGCCGACACAGAGGTAGCCACAGCCGTGAACTACCGCACTGTACACTGGTTGATAAAGAGATAGTAGTATACTCGTAACAATTAGGATGACACTATGACGGTATAAAGAATGAAAAAAAAACCACGGTTAGGTGGTAGGTATATAATAATAAATAATACAATTCTGGTCGGACGGACTGCCTGCCGTGTGCCGACACAGAGGTAGCCACAGCCGTGAACTACCGCACTGTACACTGGTTGATAAAGAGATAGTAGTATACTCGTAACAATTAGGATGACACTATGACGGTATAAAGAATGAAAAAAAAACCACGGTTAGGTGGTAGGTATATAATAATAAATAATACAATTCTGGTCGGACGGACTGCCTGCCGTGTGCCGACACAGAGGTAGCCACAGCCGTGAACTACCGCACTGTACACTGGTTGATAAAGAGATAGTAGTATACTCGTAACAATTAGGATGACACTATGACGGTATAAAGAATGAAAAAAAAACCACGGTTAGGTGGTAGGTATATAATAATAAATAATACAATTCTGGTCGGACGGACTGCCTGCCGTGTGCCGACACAGAGGTAGCCACAGCCGTGAACTACCGCACTGTACACTGGTTGATAAAGAGATAGTAGTATACTCGTAACAATTAGGATGACACTATGACGGTATAAAGAATGAAAAAAAAACCACGGTTAGGTGGTAGGTATATAATAATAAATAATACAATTCTGGTCGGACGGACTGCCTGCCGTGTGCCGACACAGAGGTAGCCACAGCCGTGAACTACCGCACTGTACACTGGTTGATAAAGAGATAGTAGTATACTCGTAACAATTAGGATGACACTATGACGGTATAAAGAATGAAAAAAAAACCACGGTTAGGTGGTAGGTATATAATAATAAATAATACAATTCTGGTCGGACGGACTGCCTGCCGTGTGCCGACACAGAGGTAGCCACAGCCGTGAACTACCGCACTGTACTGTGTCTGCTGCTAATATAGACTGGTTGATATTTAAAGAGATATTAGTAGTATACAACAATACTATACTGGTGGTCAGGCACTGGTCACCACTCCTGCAGCAAAAGTGTGCACTGTTAATTAATATAATTGTACTCCTGGCTCCTGCTAACAACCTGCAGTGCTCCCCAGTCTCCCCCACAATTAATTATAAGCTTTTAATTTATACATTGATGACTGTGCAGCACACTGGGCTGAGCTGAGTGCACACAGACTGAGTCACACTGTGTGACTGACTGTGCTGTGTATCGTTTTTTTTTTCAGGCAGAGAACGGATATAGCAGAGAGAAGTGAACGGATATATTATATTAAATAAAAGTTAACTAGCAACTGCACTGGTCACTGACTGTGGTAAACTAACTCTGTCTGCGACTCTGCACAATCTCTCTCTATCTAATCTATCTATCTCTATTCTAATGGAGAGGACGCCAGACACGTCCTCTCCCTATCAATCTCAATGCACGAGTGAAAATGGCGGCGACGCGCGGCTCCTTATATAGAATCCGAGTCTCGCGATAGAATCCGAGCCTCGCGAGAATCCGACAGCGTCATGATGACGTTCGGGCGCGCTCGGGTTAACCGAGCAAGGCGGGAAGATCCGAGTCGCTCGGACCCGTGGAAAAAAAAGTGAAGTTCGTGCGGGTTCGGATTCAAAGAAACCGAACCCGCTCATCTCTAGGTGTTATATGGCCTGCAATCATGTGGCAATTCCCCTCTGTTCTAAACTCTAAAACTGTGATAAGATGTGAAATAACAGAAACCTTCTTTTTCTTGTAATCAACACCTAAATTACAATTTCACTAATGAGCCTTCTGTGGCTGATAAATATGTAAACAGATTTTATTGTAAAAAATTATATATTTTTAATTAAAAATGATAAAAAATGTTGAATTAGCTATAACCTAAACACAAACTTTTCTTTAGGGTAATTTTCACAAATGCTGCTTTAAGAGAAAAAACATGAACAACATTTTAAATACAAAATAAAGCTCCTGATTTTACCTTTTATAATAATAATAATAATAATAATAATAATGCTATTGCTATTATTATTATCATTTTATTATTTGGCATGATACAAATCGCAATGCCAACACAGCAGCATTTTATTTTAGTGACTGAACTGCGACGCTTTGCAATTGTAGCAGCCGCCCACAAGTATACAAAGACACCCACCGAAGCCTTCACAACATGCTCAGCAACTGTGTACTCTATTGCAACTCTGACAAGTCCCTAAGTGTCTCCTCATCCGCGAAAAATATTCATGGGAGCTGTGAAGCTGGCACAATGTTTTGTGCATACCCGATAGCAGTTGCATGCCGAGACACAACCCAAAATGGACACATCATGGCTGCATTTTTGCAGATACTTCCTGTAACCTCCCGCAAACATCATCTTCTTGTCAACAACTCTATAACTGATTCCACACTGCAAGTGGTGTCGCAAAGGTACCTTGGCGTGTGTAGTAGTAGTCAGTGCTGTAACTAGGCATTTTAGCGCTGTGTGCAAGAAACGGCATTGCCACCCCCCCCCCATGCAATATAGTGGTAGTGCGCACCGCAGGCGCGCGGAAATATATAGGGGCATGGCTTCATGGGGAAGAGGCGTTGCCACAAAATAATACCAATTCATACTACGGTGCACAGTAGTCTCCATTATTCAAATTACGCTGCACAGTAGCGCCAGTATACGAGGTAGAGCCCCTTTTACACATTACGGCAGACAGTCCCCTTTTTTACACATTACGGCAGACAGCGTCCCCCTTTTACACATTACAGTAGACAGCGTCCCCCTTTTTACACATCATGGCAGACAGTGTCCCCTTTTTACACATTACGGCAGACAGGGTCCCCTTTTTTACACATTACGGCAGAGAGCGTCCCCTTTTTACACATTACAGCAGACAGCGTCCCCCTTCTTACACATTATGGCAGATAGCGTCCCCATTTTTACACATTACGGCAGACAGTGTCCCCTTTTTTACACATTACGGCAGACAGCGTCCCCCTTTTTACACATTTCGGCAGACAGCGTCCCCTTTTTACACATTATGGCAGACAGCGTCCCCTTTTTACACATCATGGCAGACAGTGTCCCCTTTTTACACATTACGGCAGACAGGGTCCCCTTTTTTACACATTACGGCAGAGAGCGTCCCCTTTTTACACATTACAGCAGACAGCGTCCCCCTTCTTACACATTATGGCAGATAGCGTCCCCTTTTTTACACATTACGGCAGACAGTGTCCCCTTTTTTACACATTATGGCAGACAGCGTCCCCCTTTTTACACATTTCGGCAGACAGCGTCCCCTTTTTACACATTATG